>NW_026096157.1:0-45422 GCF_023614345.1 Adelges cooleyi | reverse complement strand
ATCACTTTTAATTTTAACAATTCCTCTAGACCTGTTTACTGTGACCTCTCCGTCCACTCTATGCTTTGATTCCATTATGCCTATACTCTACTGTGCAAGTCGTCTCGGATAAAATCATTTTCAATTAACGCTTTGATTCTTATTTGTTAATATAGCACCTCAATTTAGTACTTTATAACCTTGCTGGTTTACACTGTGCTAATACTAACTACTGATTTGCATCGAAGCCTTTATTCAAAAGTAATTTTAACTTTAATACAAAACTGATGTTTTTTTTTTTGTCTATATACAACTTTAAAACCGCTGGATTGGTGTACTTGATCAGCAAGTCAATCAATCAGTAACAATTGTATCTAGTTTGGGCTTTGGGTAGAGGGTGTAAAAGTTGAATAAGTTTACTTCATCAATCTTAAACTTAGAAACAACCCCTTCTCAACAAAAATTGATTGCAAATCTTTTCAATTTTTTTGCTACGAATTCGTGAAAAATTGTCTGACCGAATGTATTTTTATCAAAAACTTGTTAAGCATGCCTCTATTCGAAATTATTTTCAGACCAAAAAAATATCCCACTTCTTCCCCATAAGTTTATTTATACTGTGCTGGTTTTGGTCGTGCTTGATTTCGACTGTGGTGGTTTGGACTATGCTGGTTTATGATGTACTGAATTGTTTCATATTAGCTAATTGGTTAATTAAGAAGGTACATACGTTTTAAAGTAATATATTCAGTTGTCTTTTGTTTGTTATTTATTTATTTATTTTTTTTTTGATACATATGCTTGTTTTTGTAATACCATCACAGCAGATATTCTTTTAATATTTAGTTTCAGGCTATAGTTTTGTAATTTGTTTTTTTTTATATTTAGGTCATATCTGTGCATATATTGGGGTTGATCGTCTGTCTGTAATAATTTATAAGCCACTGCTGTTGAAATAGTTGACTAAGATTTTTAAAGAACTGGCTATTGTAACTGGGTCGCAGCAGATGTTCTTTTAATATTTACTTTGATGCTGTACTATAGATCCGAATTCATACGCAGATGGTACTTTGTTTATTTTTTTTATTGTTTCAATAAAAAAAATATATGTGTAAACCGTGTATCAATTACATTTATCTTATAAAATGTTACGCATAAAATAATAATTGATATCTGGACACATAGTAAGATGTACGATTTAATAGTACAAGTATGTTATAAAATTATTTATCTACACTAAGACGAGGTACACAAAGCACATATTATGTCATAGTGAATCATCTTTTCATGCAATACACATAGACATGTGGATTCTCTCAATTTGAGTTAAATCTTCTGTTTACACAAAAGTTAATGATATAATTTATTATATTATACATAGTGTTTTTCCACAAATATTGTTGTATAGTGTTATTATTATTGTTTAACTTAGCCTGTAGATATCATATTATACTTTTTTGTTTTAACATTTAATTTTTTTTTTCTGAAGATTACCTCCATTGCATTATTTATGATTAATGTTAATATGGTGCGTACACGCTAAATTCACAAACAATAACTTTTACAATTTTATGATTTGTTGTTTATCGAAAACAAGTGTTTTTGTTTCGATGCGTAGCCGATTATAGGCCGTCACATAATTATTATATGACAATTTCAGTGGTTTTTTTTCACACTGGCTTTGACAAATTGTTCGCTTTTACTTGATTTTCTTCTTTGATCATGGTGTCTTTCACTACAGGGTGATTCATAAGACACTCACTTTTTCGGAATATATTGACATTTTGAACAATATTTTTTCCAAGATTTTTTGGTACACATTGTACTATTATTTTTCATACTCATTTCATTCGATTTCATAAATACAGTATATTCACTATTATCATTCGATTATAAACGCATGCGACTTATAAAATCTTAAAAACTTGTGGCTTGAAAAAAACCGTAAAATTTAAAACTCCAAAAATGTGTTTTATTACAAAATCATTGCCAAATTTAGATACTAACTTGTGCACTTATAAGCAATTCATTTTTTTTAAATTCTGCTATTTTTAAATAACCTTAGTAAAATCGTATCCATTAAAATAGTTCAATAGTGTGGTTAATACATCAATTTTTAACGTTAAACAAGGAAATATTAAACAATGTTTTTCTTCTATAAGATTAGTCTTATTATTTTAGAATCTATTATGCTATTGATTTTCCACATATTAAATAAAAGATAATTAGTGAAAATAATATTAAAAATAAATCTAAGAAAAATAATCTCAGCTGTTCTGAATTAACTTTCTGTTTTAAAATTTTTGAATTTAACATATTTTATTGGCTTTATAGTTACTTTTATTATAACACAGTATGTCTAATACGTTATAAAAATAGTAAGTAAGTACTAATAAAAGGTTAAGAAATGTATAAATTATTTATTTAATAGCTATTAATAAAATATAACATTCATTTTCTGTTAGTAAGAAATTAGCTATGAATTTATTTTTAGTTTCTTACCATTCCTTACTCTTAATTCAAAATAAATAGTACCATCCATTTAATACATAACCAACAAACATTTAGACATTTATCTCTGGCTTACATAATTTCATCCTCAATTTGTAATGTAAAAAACGTCGGACCCTCGATTTTATAATTGTTTATTTATTTCTGCATGTATTTTTTATTAACTACCTCATTGTTCAATGGTTAATCAGATATTCCTAAAATCTAACAAGGCCCGACAAGGACAAAAAAATAACAAACACAATTAATAGATTGGGAAAACTCTAAAATGTATTTTCAATCATAATACCAAACCATATGTTTTATTTTCAGGGAATACAAGTGATATAACAGTAAAGTATGTAATAAAATAGATAATTGATATTTATACATTTTGGTTAGCACAAAAAGAAATAAAATATTATTATTTTTCGAATTTGGTTAAACGACTGAAGCTCGAGCCGGTGCCTCCAAATATATGCAACGAAATTCCTACAGAATAAAATAATCATAAAAGTATTTAAAAAAATATATATTATACTATACTAACATTGCCTACTGAACTGCGAACGCCAGTTATACGAATGTACTGTATCGGCCTGGCTTCAAATTTCAACAACTGCCAAGATCGTGTCACCTCCTTAGATTTGTCCACAATCGTTTCCCAATGTTTATTATCGACAGATACTTGAATAGTATAACTGTAAGCTTGTGCATCGCCACCCCAAAGTAGCATCCTGTCAATTTTAGCAATAATAATATTGTCTTAGTTTAATAATCAATACATTTTATGAATAACAGGATAATTCGGCCAAGTTAAACCTTTATTTTTCATGTGAATAAACGAATGATGAAAAACATTATAATTTTTTGGTAATCAATATTAATGCAATAATATAGTTAAAAAAAAAAAAGAATAAAATACATTATTATCCAAGTTCCTAAGATTTTTCAATTAAAAATAAAATCAAAAGTGCATATTATGTTGACTAGTCTATTTAGAACCAATGAAATAATGCCAATTCGGGAAATTGTGTTAATACATTCTAAGAAATAAATTTGTGTTAAGGATGTTGTCGAAAAGGCAAAACATTTAATAAAGCTTGATTCTAATGAATCGTTTATTTGTATGATTTGAGTTTTAGGTTGTGCGATGTAAATAAGAAACAAGACCATTTGGGAGAATTTATTTAGAGACCTTGCATACATTTAAGAACTCATTCCAGCGACTGGAAATAATAAAAAAAAATGTCAAAAGAATTCTTATGAGAACCTGGTCAGCTTAGTGAATAGATTGCTATTAAACTTGCAAAATATTTATGCTATTACCTCATTGATCCAAGTATATATGGCTGTGCAAGATGAACCACTATACAACCACCCGATTCCAGCCGATGCCACGTGTATTTATCATGTCTAGACGTGTGTTCATAGTAGTAATCTAATAGCGAATAATCTCTTACACTATTTTCACCTTTGATTACAGATGCATTCATATATCTTTTAGCGACATTTAACACGTCTTTCGGAGCTTGATTAAAATCAATAAATTAGAAAAATGTATACAGGGTCATTTATCGTGAACCACCCAATATATCATAGGTTTGAATAAGAAATTTAATATATTTTATTACATGATGTTTTTATACGATATGATCTCATTTTTACATTTTTTGTTGTTTTCCCCGCTCCCAACTTAGTTTTTTTGATAGCAACTTTTTAAATTGGGAATAATGAACTAAAAATGTTGACTGGTTGAGAACCAGTTTTAAACAACTATTATTAAAGTCATAAAAGTTGAAAAGTTAGGATAGGAGGCGAAGTGCGGGCACTTAAGAACAATACAACAGTCCACCTTTCCTGCGGCCCTAAATTTGAAACTTCAAAAAAAATTTCAAAAAGTTATCCTTTTGACTGATGTTGACTGGTTATCGACCAGTCTACATTGTCAGTACATTATTCTCAATATAAAATGTTAATGAAATGTATGCGTTAAGTTTCAAAATTTGATGTAAAAAAACCCTGTGTGGGTGTGATGCCAGTGTATATAATATTTTCAAACGAAAAATGATATCTCTTATTCAACTCTATCAGATATTGAGTGGTCACGATAAAATAATAATTTTGTAGTATATACCTACATAATATATTATCATTTTTTATTATTCTAAAAATAAGATACTTAATTTTATATGTTACCGACTAATCCATTTATGATATCCACCTTGTGATTTAGGCTTGTATTGTAATTGACATCCCTAATGTTAAAAAGCTCATTAGCAGTACTTTTGGTTCCAACAAAACGTATATACCGAACTATGAGGGGGTGAAACCACAATTGTTGAGTTGATCGACAATTATAATTTGAATGATCTATTAAAGTATTCCAATGTTGCTGATCCATTGAAACTTCAATGTAATAAGAGTAAAACCTATAGTATTAAACAAATAGAAATACTTGTAGAGTAGTGATTTGTAAAAAAGTATAGAAAATTACATTTTAAGAAAACATTTTTTAGAAATGTGGTCAAATATTGAATACAATTTATCAACAACTATTTCTTAATAAACAATAATTTTTCAAATATTAATAAATTTGTTTGCTCTACTTTTAATTAAAATACATTTTAGTCGAATAAAATTGTTATACATAAGTTAAAACAATTATAAATCAAATTTTTACAAATTATTCAAAAACATTTTTTATTAAATTTAATGGCAATTTTAATTAAAAATATTTTTATTATTTTAGAAACATACGATTCGTGCCATCTCCATCCGATAACATTAATTCGATATAATTTATAAATGATGGATTTTGCAACATTATCATTCTAGTACCCCCGGCAAAGCTTTCGATGGGTGGAAAACACTGACACCAACCAATTAGATTCAGATTTTGTCCTAAAAAACAAAACAATTAAAACCAACATTATTTGCGAATTACAGATTGATGTTTACAGCAAGCATACTTAGCTGTCCTCGATATTGAGGCTTATCCGATGACGTCTTGTTTCTACATTGCACGGCATCTGCAAGTTTACTACCCAGTGTTTTCCTAGCCTCGGAAAGTTCTTCGTCGCTCATTAACGGATATCTGACGGCGGATAAAACTTTGTTTTGAGTATCAGGATTCAGGTCGTATTGGTTCTCATTGATCCAGCGAAAAACCGCGCGGAATATATCAATTTCGTTTGCATAAAACGAGTCACGAATGAGAATTTCATAGAGATCTTCCTGAAAATAAAAATTGTGTCTAAACTTTTCACCTGAATTAAACAATACATTTTTTTTATTAAAACAAAGTCATTACGGATGACAATGAGAGAAAATCTTTGGATTGCAATACTCTCAAAGTGTTGTTTTCTATAAAGTTAAGAGATTCGACTTCTTGCTGCGTGCATTGGTAAAGTCGAGTCATATTAAAGTACGAACAAACATTGTCTACTTCAATGTCTTTTTTCAAATACTCGTTTAGTGACGTATTTAAGGTTAAAACATGAAATAAATCAGAAATCCTTATTAGTTCCAAAACCTCTTCAACCTAAATAATAAAAAATAAATAATGTGATTAATAATTTAGTTTATTAGATCAAACACCTACATCGGCCAAACAATCACACAACCGTAAAAAATTATATTGTGTCGTTTAATAACCACTAAGCTACGTCAATTATTTGTTACCTTTAGACCAGTGAAATTTATATGACCAGTATAAATATATTCAAGCAGTATTTTAAATATGGAGACTAGGACTTCATTAATTTCCATCTTATCCTGATAAGTTTCTTTATGGCCTCCATAAAATGCTCTCCTAAGAATAATACACAATATTACTACAAACATTAAATTATAAAGTAAAACGATACCCTTTATACGGGTAAGCTAAACAAATGTAAAACAATTATTTTTAATTTGTATAAACGTCCCTCGGCATATACCATTTAGTTTCACAAGATGGGTGCTACGTTAAAAATAAGTGAGAGTAATTAAAAATATTGTGGTCTCGTTTTTGGTTACATCGAACCAGAAAAACTGGTCATAATAATTATACGGTTTGAACCCGGTATGACGTGGAATGTCACACTTACAAGTAAATAAAGATTTAATTTATGTCCAACATTCAGGCCTGATATTCAAAAACTTAGAGCTATACAAAAAATAATAAATAAATAATAAAACACATAGTTTTCACCCGCCCAACAAGAATGGCTTAAGGAAATATAATTAATTATACAAATAAAATACCTAAAATATTCGCTGCGCGAGGCTAATACAATACGATGGACGGGCAATTTTTCTCCCTCTACAACCAAAATAACATCTGAAAACCTTAAAAAAATATTAAATTTTTTTAATAATACACATACAAATTTATTAAGTAGCAATAAAATATGTTTAATTTCACATAATGACATTTTACTAAGAAAATAGTTTTATAATTAATATATTTCGATCTTATCTCAGTGACATATAGTCACTAGTTTAAAATGGGAAATATTATAAATAATGTATAATTTAATCTAGCAAAAAAGATAAAGACCAGAAAAAGGGTAGTAGATGATCATACATTTTGAAAAGTCAGATAAATATATATGTTTTTAAGAACCAACATCATATTTCGTCACTTTTAGTTCTACCTAGTTTAAATCAAATACGAATTATTGTACTAAAATTGACAAAATGGGACAAACAAACGGCTAAATAGATAAACTTGCAAATTTTGAAAATATTAAAGTTAATAAGTCTAAATTCAATAACGGTTACCTGTTGCTTAGGTATAGGTTGCTTATGTCGCTGACCAAGAATTGAGTATGGTCGATTACATTCTTTTTTTGTAATTTAATGTTATTTACCAAATACTCGCGTAGTGAATATGTTAAGTTTGAAAAACCAAATAAATCCGAAATTCTAAGTAATTCGGTAACATCTATACCCTAGGAAATAAATAATAAAAACACATGATTTAATTTAATAGATCAAACAAATACTATCAGTCTAACGATCACACAACCCTAATGAAAATTATATTGTGCAGTTTAATAACCGCTAAGCTACGTCGATTTTTCGTTACCTTTAGATCACTTAATTTCATTCGACCAGTATAAAAGTATTCCAGAAATATTTTAAATATGGTTAATGGGGCTTCATTAATTTCCAATACGACTCGACCAGGTTTTTTAGGGATTACATTAAATGACTTCCTAAAAATTATACACAATATTAGTACAAACATTAAATGATGGAGTAAAACTTAGGGGTAAGCTAAACAATTGTACTCATATCATTTTTGAAAAGATGAAACCTTTTTTTTTTCGAGTGTCCAAATAAATAAAACAATTATTTTCAATTTTATAAACGACTATCGGCATATACCATTTAGTTGCGTCAACAGTAAGTGGAAGTAATTAAAAAAATAAGAGTATTATTTTATGCCACATTGAACCAGAATGTGCAATGGTCATTCTACTGGGTGGCCCGATGATCCGGTTTGACGTGGAATGCCCCGTATACAGGTAGATAAAGATTTAATTTATATCCAACTTTCAGGCCTTATGTTCAAAACTAGAGGTACCAAAAAATTGTTTTCACCCGCCCAAGAAAGAAAAGCCTTAGGAATTATACTTAAAGATAGGAATAAAATACCTAAAATATTCGCTGCGTGAAGCTAATATAATACGATGGGCGGACAATTGTTTTCCTGTTACAACCAAATCGACATCTGAATGCCTGAAATAATGATTAAAATTGTTTAATAATGAACATACAAATATAATAAGTATCAATCAATTATGTGTAATTTCTAATATGATTTTTTGATCTTATCTCAGTGACTTAAAGTCACTAGTTTAAAATGGAAAATAATGTAATTAATAAATAATTTAGGGTAGAAAAAAGATATAGACAATAAAAGGGGGAGAAAATGAACTTATTTATTTTGACCAGTTTGTCAAATATTGCTAAACAATACTTATATAAATTTTCGCCACTTTGTGTACTACCTAATTTAAAGCAAAGAAGAATTATTACACCAATTGGTGAATAAGGACACATTAACGTTTTACTTTTCCTATCTTATTACATTATTACATTTTAATGTCAACGTATTAGAAAAACATTTTTGACTATGGTATTAAAATACTGTAAACAAGATAAACTTGTGAAATTATTAAAATAATAATAATAGGTGTAAATTTAATACCACGTACCCGTCGCTTAAATCAACATCTGAAAAACTTAAAAAAGTAATACAATTTGTTAATAATAAACATACAAATATAATAAGTATCGATAAATTATGTGTAGTTTCTAATTAATTTTTCGATCTTATCTCAGTGACTTAAATTCACTAGTTTAAATAGAAAATAATATAAGTAATGAATAATTTGGAGTAGAAAGAAGTTAAAGGCAGCAAATGGGTAGATGATGAACCAGTTTATTTTGACCTGTCAGAAAAATATATATTTTTAAATAATATCTATATCATATTTTGCCACTTTGAGTACTACCTAAATTAAATGAAATCATAATTATTATACCAAAATTGGCAAAACCGAAACACTAACGGCCTATTTTTCCTATCTTATTACACGTGTAACACGTTATAATGTTAACATAGTAGAAGGCATTTAAGCTTTGGTATTCAAAAACTGTAAACAAGGTAAACTAAATTTTTAAAATAATTAAGTTACTAGGTTCAAATTCAATACCGCATACCTTTCGCTTAGATAGAGGTTGCTTATGTCGCTGACCAATTGTTCGGTATGATCGATTTTCTTCTCAGTTGGTGCTTAAAAAAAAAAAAAAACAGCTGATTTTTATGGATGAGTTTGTATGGTTTATTTATTTAGGTAGCATCCTCCCACTATATTTTACATTTTTTAAAATAATTAAAATTAAAACATTTTAGTTAACATTAATATAAGATAGGTATTCAGAAATTCTTTTATTTATCTAGTAAATAAAAACTCTGTAAACTTTTAAAATAGTAACCTTAAACTGTAACGTAAATAATAAACAAAAGTCGTAGTCCTTTTAAAAATCTGTATTTTCTATTTAATTTAAATTTCTTTAAGATTTAATAACATATTTATCATCAAATAGTTTACATCCTCCCAGTTCTATCTCTAAGGGAATATGCTTAATGATAAACATGCCTCACTGAAATATCCAGTACATGGGTGTTACTTTACTTATTAAAAAATATAGCCTATTTTAGACTATGAATTTTTCTTACAGTGCTGGTTTTTTTTTAATTAGATTTTTCGTGTAGTACCTTTTTCTGAATAATACTTTTTTTTCTGTGTTTGCTTCTACTTAAGAGGTTCAATGATGTATCAGTTATTTAGTTTTTATCCGAGAAGCCAGTACATTGGGGTCAAGGCATAATGGGATCAAAGCATAATGAAGACTGGGAGATCAAGGGTTTTAGGAATTATTACAACTGAAGTGATAAAATAATTTTTAAATAAACGTTTTGATGCTAATTTGTTTATTTATCAGTTTATTCTGTGCTTCGTTTGGACTTTACTGGTTTGAAAATAGTAACTACTGATTTGAATCGAAGTGTTTATTTGGAAGTGATTTTATCACTTTTAGTTGTAATAATTCCTGTAAGCACGTGACATGTGTGGATGGGATGCCTCTATACCCCTATCCCACTGTACTATTTTTTTTTACATTCATATAAATGTGACTCATTTTTTAAATCAATATACATTCACCGACTAAGTTGTTTTCTTACAACAAAACGGAATAAAGCTAATTTTTAAACTTTTTATTAAATTTATGTTTGTAGACTATTTTATTTTAGTAACGTGTAGACAAAATTCATACAATCAATGTTTAATAATATATTTGTGTCTAAAGAAAATTATAGAAAATAATTTGTTTGTTATTATTCAATTACTCGACCATCTCCCACTAATAAAATATTATTGACATTTTCATGTCTTTGCTCTGGCACATAACCGAAAAAAGCGTTATGAAAAATGCGTAACGAAGGGGGTGGGAGATAGGGGTGGAGTATAGAAGTTGGGAGATAGAGGTGTAATATAGAGGTTGGGAGATAGAGGTGGAATATAGAGGTTGGGAGATAGGGGGTTTGATGTAGCGCGTGAGAGATAAGGGTGGGAGATAGGGGTAGGAGATATGGGGATGGAAGATGGGGGTAGGAGATAGGGGTGGAAGATAGGGGTAGGAGATAAGGGTAAGAGATAACAGATATGTTGTACGTTCAACGAACAAATTAGAACTAAATGATAATTTCAAAATAAAGTAAGGGACCAAATTCTCTATGAACTGTTTTAAGCCAGCTATTAAACACTACAATATTAGCCAAAAACTTGATGTTTTAACATACTAGCTTGTTACTGCTTCTTAATATACTATATCAATATCTATAATTCCACCACTACTCTAAATTTATTCTGTACTTCAACGAGACATGAAAATGCTCTTTCGTGGTTGCAGACTCGGCTGAAAAACTTTTATCTTTACCTATCACAAATGGTGATAAATGTATTGAATGTGTGTATGTGTATTTAGCAGTAAACTACTGTCATGGTTATTGCGCTTGGACCAATGACAACGTGGGGATATGGTTAGGCTGATACGAGAAGTTTGGGGCAACGATGATATGTCCACGTGAAATATATGTATGAGCTTAATTTGGGAGGGGGTAGGAACATCAAAATTTGTGAAAAATTAATTTGTGATCACATTATATCAAAACATTTTGGAAAAAAAAAATTCAATTAATAATTAAATCCAGTAAGATATTGAGTGGTTCACGATAAGTGGATCCACCTGTATATGTTATATTATTTATTATAATATATGTATATATCATAACAAATGAAATAATAATTGATACCAATATGATAGTAATATTAACAAAAGCTAGCTGGCTGTTACACGTGGGCCAATGACAGTGCAGGGATTTGGTTGGCTGAGGCGGCAAGTGCGGGACAATGAAATGAGTATTCCACCTATTGTTTTTAGACATTTTCAACATAAATTTGTTATTGGGCTGGTTACAAACAAAAATTTGAGTAGACAATTTTGCGTGGATAAAAGAGCGGTCCAGTATACTTGTTTATCAAAGTGTATGTATTACTACTTTTGATTCAACAACAAAAAAACCTTAGTCGCGATAAGTTTCATAATTATGTACATAACTTATGAAATTATTTTGATGTTTATATAATATTATATGTACCTGCAGTTGACCATAAAATAATACAGGCTATGAAATAAATCAGCATAGTGTTATAATACATGTTAATATAATATAAAACGTTGAACACTTTACAAAAAAATATAAAGAAATTTTGTTTAATAGGTATTGTAAACCAACTTGAATACGTAGTTCTATTACAATAACGTACAGTTTTCTTCTACGCTTAACGGGATATATTATAAACGAGTCATTTTGTTTACATATAGTGTAGAGATATTTGTAAAAGCGCACATATTGTGTATTGTTAAACGTTAAACACATATCTGAAGCTGACGTCAGTGTTCTTGTTCATATGCACGATTGAAAACCCCCAAGGGCCTCTTAAACACATAAAGATATAGTCAATAAGTAAAAAAATTGTATTCCCGTGAATTGTTCAAATAACGAAAAAAAGTCCTCTCAGTCTATGTACAATTTATGTGGTAAAACGAAAGCAGAAAACAATTTTGCACGTATATTGTTCAAATAATAATATGTTTTCATTTTAACTAAAAAAATGTGAAGGTAACCTATGTACGAGTGTGCAAAAAAATGGTTTTCTATAGAAAATACACAGGTGTAGAGGCCTTTTAATAATTTCAAGGTGGATTTTGTTCGGTTGCTTTAAACACGGCCCATGTATCAGTTCACTAAAAAGTAGAAAATTATTTATATTGCGAAAAAATAGAATCAAATAAATAAATCTGTATTGATTGGAAATGTTTTAGAGATCGAGGTCTACCTGGAATTAGCGTCAACATCACGGAGTCAAATGCCTTTTTTAAATCAGTATACACAGCATCAACACGACTACCTCTGGCAACAGCAGAAATTATATCAGAATAAAAGACAAGCAAATTAGTGACAGTTGATTTGGAAGTTCGAAAACCATGTTGAGAGCTAGATAATATATTTTTAAAAACTACAGATAATTATTTTCTACTAGTTTCTCAAACAACTTAGGCAAAGCGTTTAATTTAGATATTGGTCGATAGTTAAGTATATTTGAGTTATTCCCTTATTTAAAATCAGGAGAGATATAACTTGACTTCCATCTACTAGGAAAGATCCCAGAGGACGATGATAAGTTGAAGAGGAAGTGTATTGGACGAGAAAGTGAATAGCAACATGCATTATAAACTATACCAGGAACGAGATCTAGTCCATATTTAGTGATTAAGTTAAGCTTTGTTAACGCATCAAATATCTCAGCAATGGTAAAAGAATAAGAGGACAAAGTGTTGAGATGAAATTCTTCATAGGAGTTAAATAAAGTTGGATTATCCGAAGCGACATAATTAGAAGAGAAAAAATCACTAAACATTGCATCTTCAGACCATTTGCCATTTAGTTCCATACTATTTGGTAATGAGTCGTTTTTCTTTTTATCTTTGACAAACTTCCAAAAGTACTTGGGATCATGAATAAGACTTTTTTGAACAGCATTTAAATAATTAGAATAGCATTGCTTAGAAAAAAATGTACACTTAGCTCTAGTTCCCGAGAATTCATTATAAATTACTTGAGAGCCTGTGCGTTTAAATTTTTTATGTAATTTATTTTTTTTATGTATAAACTTCGAAGTTCCTTGAAGAACCGACTTGGATAAGATTACTTATTTGGAAATACTTTGGGAACAAAGAGATCAATGAGTTAACCATTTATTATCATTGTCAGGTAACAGAACTTTGTAATAGTGGCAAAACGATGGACTCCCGTATGACTAGAATGTAGAAGCCTGAAGCGCACAAAATCCATTGATTAATTTGCACTACAACAATAAAATATGTGCATTTGTCTTAAACATACACATAATAGTAAGTTTTTAAATATCCTATTTAATTAAAATGAATCTAAATAATGGTTTTACCTATTTGTTTCAGGAGAAATTGGCTATATTAGAAAATACTTTCTATTAGGAAAAATGTTAACAATGTCATTTAATATCAAACCACTGGTATGACTAAGGAGCTAAAACAATGTAAAAGATGATGTTTTTGGTAAAATATTTTCTTAATAATACTTCTTTTAGAAGTACAAAGTCGATTTAATTACATTTTAGATTAAACTGTTCTTAAAAATGTTATTCGACACTACTGAAATCGATTTCTTGATTTTTTTTTAACTTTTACATGAAAACTGTTCCAATTTTTAACACCGCGGTACTCTTAATTTATTCTATTAGTCGTTGACCGATTTTAGGTAAGATTTAAACTACAAGATTTAACACAGTCGGGTGTTAAACCATAAAACGGGTACTCAATCAATTTGTTTGTTATGTTTTGTCTTAGATAACTACTCGAAATTGTGAAATATTTTATTTGCTTACCAAGTACAGTTCAAATCAAACCGCACAATATGGAATTTCAAAAAAATATTTAGTCTTTACAGTCAACTTATGATAATGATCTGTGCATCGTACTAATTTTGTATTATTGTATTTATGTTTTATTATATGAAAGACATCTAAAGAGGACCCATACACAATAGTAAATCATTTAATTTATTTCACAGTTGCGGCATGATTACCGTTCCCTTTTTGTACTTTAATATGACTTAAAGAATGAAAATATTACCAAAAAAAAAAAAAAATAATAATAATATAGCAACCTATTTTGTAATCAATTAATTATAATGTATTGATCAGTACCTACCTAAATATTAACATTTTTTAGGTTTTTCTTGATTGTTTTAAGAGGTAATATTTAATTTACCTTAACATGAATTGGCCATACCCTATATTATGATTTTATCATTAATAGCATGTTTGGCCTTGCAGTTTTAAATAAGTCAGATATTGTCTTTTAAACAGTTTAAGACAGTGTTTAAATTGTTTTAAACTAATAATATGTAATTTAAGTAAATAGGTACTTGATGTTGGACAAGGAAATCCCGAGCAGAAATTAGTCTTTAAAATTATTGTACTTGATTTTGTTTAATGAAATCTTGCCTTATGAGTTATTATGTTTGTATTAATATTGTTTTTGTATTGCATAGTATATATTAGTTTTATAAACGCTTATATTATTTTATTTTCACAATGTTTACATTATAAAAAAAAAACTATTTACTAACCAAAACTTAAGGCGATGTACTTTATGCGTATCTACTAGAGTAAGTTTACTAATTCATTGTAGTTAAAAATTATAACATCACAAACCATAAAATAAAGGTTTTCGGAATTGTATATTTGTCATTAGACCTGTTTCATTATAATATAACTTTTTTCTTTTAATTACCCTCTATGTATTTTAGGTGCTAGTACGTTATTGCGACTACAGCACGTATAAACTATAAATTATATTTCAAATAGCTGTACGTAGGAATTGGATACAATTTAGCCAATTATTTTTTTTTTTTTTTGGTAGTATTTCGGCTTTTTTAAAAACTTAATTTTACACCAGGAATGATGTGCTTGCATATGAAAATGATACCGGTGAACGTGTTAAATAACAATAATAAATTATGATTTATGCTTTTTTCACTAAAAACATTTAAATAAGAAAAAAATGGTTTATAATTTTTTACTGCAATAATCACCTATGGAGATACGAATAAAAAAAATCTAAGATGTAGGTACAATTAGTTAATTAATTGAAACTAGTGTACAATGTTGTTTAATTAAATTATGAATAAACGAGCGGTACTTATTTACCTAGGTATTCAAACACACCAACAGCAAAACAACATATTATTAATCTACTATCTAACGAATTGCGATTTAATCACAAAATAGATTTAAATGGCCACCGAGAAGTCCTGACTTGACACCATTCGATTTTTTTAAAACATTTTTATTTAAATAGCAAACATATAATAGTTTACAATTTTTTTTTTATTATTATATTTGCACTACTGCCTGGTGAAAAACGTTGTGCCGGCAGCAGCAGTTCTTAAACATTTAATAAAGGACGATAATTAAAAAATAGCATACAAGACCTAACATACCATATTCTAATGGTGATCGGGCCATAGCATAGTAAACTGTTTTCAGAGTTTTGATTGAAAAAAAAGATTTTGTTATTCTAAAAAAATATTTTGGGGCTATATTCAAAATAAAGATTATAGTAAAACATTATTAAATGTTAATGAGCTAAAAAATGGAATAACCAAAGTGTGTTCAGAAATCAATGTAAATTAGTATAATACAAAAAGCTACAAATAATGGAATAATTAAACGCCTGAATTTGTGTGTGCAAGAAAATGGTCATAATTTTCAACAACTTTTGTAAATATGTATATAATGTACTTTTAATAACTGAATCATTTTATATACCAAACGCTCAATTGGTTATTAAAAAAATAGCTATGAATTTATTTTTAGTTTCTTACCATTCCTTACTCTTAATTCAAAATAAATAGTAACTTCCATCCACTTAATACATAACTAACAAACATTTAGACATTTATTTCTGGTTTACATAATTTCATCCTCAATTTGTAATGTAAAAAACACCAGACACTAGATTTTATAATTGTTTATTTATTTCTTCGTGTATTTTTTATTAACTACCTCATTGTTCAATAATTAATCAGATATTCCTAAAATTTAACAAGGCTCGACAAGGACAAAAAAATAATAAACACAATTAATAGATTGGGAAAACTCTAAAATTTATTTTCAATCATAATACCAAACCATATGTTTTATTTTCAGGGAATACAAGTGATATAACAGTAAAGTATGTAATACAATAGGTAATTGATATTTATACATTTTGGTAAGCACAAAAAGAAATAAAATATTATTATTTTTCGAATTTGGTTAAGCGACTGAAGCTTGAGCCGGTGCCTCCAAATATATGCAACGAAATTCCTACAGAATAAAATAATCATAAAAGTATTTAAAAAAAATACATATTAACTGAACTAACATTGCCTACTGAACTGCGAACGCCAGTTATACGAATGTACTGTATCGGCCTGGCTTTAAATTTCAACAACTGCCAAGATCGTGTCACCTCCTTAGATTTGTCCACAATCGTTTCCCAATGTTCATTATCGACAGATACTTGAATAGTATAACTATAAGCTTGTGCATCGCCACCCCAAAGTAGCATCCTGTCAATTTTGGCAATAATAATATTGTCTTAGTTTAATAATCAATACAATTTATGAATAACAGGATAATTCGGCCAAGTTAAACCTTTATTTTCATGTGAATAAACGAATGATAAAAAACATTATAATTTTTTGTTAATCAATATTAATGCAATAATATAGTTTAAAAAAAAAAAGAATAAAATACATTATTATCCAAGTTCCTAAAATTTTTCAATTAAAGAAAAAAACAAAAGTGCATATTATGTTGACTAGTCTATTTAGAACCAATGAAATAATGCCAATTCGGGAAATTTGTGTTAATACATTCTAAGAAATAAATTTGTGTTAAGGATGTTGTCGAAAAGGCCAAACATTTAATAAAGCTTGATTCTAATGAATCGTTTATTTGTATGATTTGGAGTTTTAGGTTGTGCGATGTAAATAAGAAACAAGACTCTTTAAGAGAATTTATTTAGAGACCTTGCATACATTTAAGAACTCATTCCAGCGACTGGAAATAATAAAAAAAATGTCAAAAGAGTTCTTATAAGGGCCTGGTCAGCATAGCGAATAGATTGCTATTTAACATGCAAAATATTTATACTATTACCTCATTGATCCAAGTATATATGGCTGTGCAAGATGAACCACTATACAACCACCCGATTCCAGCCGATGCCACGTGTATTTATCATGTCTAGACGTGTGTTCATAGTAGAAATTTAATAGCGAATAATCTCTTACACTATTTTCACCTTTGATTACAGATGCATTCATACAGCTTGCAGCGACATTTAACACGTCTTTCGGAGCTTGATTAAAATCAATAAATTAGAAAAATGTATACAGGGTCATTTATCGTGAACAGCCTTATATATCATAGGGTTGAATAAGAAATTTAATATTTATTACATGATGTTTTTATACGATATGATCTCATTTTTACATTTTTTGTTGTTTTCCCCGCTCCCAACTTAGTTTTATTGATAGCAACTTTTTAAATTGGGAATAATGAACTAAAAATGTTGACTGGTTGAGAACCAGTTTTGAACAACTATTATTAAAGTCATAAAAGTTAAAAAGTTAGGATAGGAGGCGAAGTGCAACTGTTGTATTGTTAAGAACAATACAACAGTCCACCTTTCCTGAGGCCCTAAATTTGAAACTTCAAAAAAAAATTTCAAAAAGTTATCCTTTTGACTGATGTTGACTGGTTATCGACCAGTCTACATTGTCAGTACATTATTCTCAATATAAAATGTTAATGAAATGTATGCGTTAAGTTTCAAAATTTTATGTAAAAAAACCCTGATGGGAGGGTGTGAAGCCGAAAAAATTTGTGAAAAATTTGGATCAAAGTGTATATAATATATTGAAACAAAAAATGATATCTCTTATTGAACCCTATCAGATATTAAGTGGTCACGATAAAATAATAATTTTGTAGTATATACCTACATAATATATTATCATTTTTTATTATTCTAAAAATAAGATACTTAATTTTATATCTTACCGACTAATCCATTTATGATATCCACCTCGTGAGTTCGGCTTGTATTGTATGTGACATCCCTAATATTAAAAAGCTCATTAGCAGTACTTTTGGTTCCAACAAAACGTATATACCGAACTATGAGGGGGTGAAACCACAATTGTTGAGTTGATCGACAATTATAATGCGAGTGATCTACAACAAGTGTCCATTCGCTCTCGTCCATTGAAACTTCAATGTAATAAGAGTAAATCCTAAAGTATCAAACAAATAGAAATACTTGTTGAGTTGTGATTTGTAAAAAAGTATAAAAAATTACATTTTAAGAACAGAGTTTTAAAAATAGTTGTCAAATAATGAATATAAGTTATGAACAACTAATTCTTAATGAACAATCATTTTTCAATTATTAATAAATTTGTTTGCTCTACTTATAATTAAAATACATTTTAGGCAAATAAAATTGTTTTACATAAATTAAAACAAATATAAATCAAAGTTTTATACATTTTTCAAAACATTTTTTATTAAATATAATGGAAATTTTAGTTAAAAAATTATTATTTTAGAAACATACTTTGGATTCCTGCCATCTCCATCCGATAACATTAATTCAATATAATTTATAAATGATGGATTTTCCAACATTATCATTCTAGTACCCCCGTCATAGTAATCCATAGGTGGAAAACACTGACAACAACCAATTAGATTTAGATTTTGTCCTAAAAAATAAAATAATTAAAACCAACATTATTTGCGAATTACAGATTGATGTTTACAGCAAGCATACTTAGCTGTCCTCGATATTGAGGCTTATCCGATGAATTCTTGTTTCTACATTGCACGGCATCTGCAAGTTTACTACCCAGTGTATTCCTAACCTCGAAAAGTTCTTCGTTGCTCATTAACGGATATCTGACGGCGGTTAAAATTTGGATTTTAGTTTTAGGATCGAGATTGTTTTGGTTCTCATTGCTCCAGCGTAAAACCGCGCGAAATATATCAATTTCGTTTTCATAAAACGAGTCACGAATGAGAATTTCATAAAGAGCTTCCTGAAAATAAAATTTGTTTCTAAACTTTTCACCTGAATTAAACAATACATTTTTTTTATTAAAACAAATTCATTACGGATGACAATGAGAGAAAATCTTTGGATTGCAATACTCTCAAAGTGTTGTTTTCTATAAAGTTGAGTAATGCGATGTCTAGCTGCGTGCATTGATGAAGTCGAGTCAAATTCAAGAGCGAACAAACATTGTCTACTTCAATGTCTTTTTTCAAATACTCGTTTAGTGACGTAGTTAAGGTTAAAACATTAAATAAATCAGAAATCCTTATTAGTTCCAAAACCTCTTCAACCTAAATAATAAAGAATAAATAATGTGATTAATATTTTTTCGATTAAATACATAATTTAGTTTATTGGATTAAACACCTACAACGGCAAATAATCACACAACATTAATACAAATTATATTTTGCCGTTTAATAACCGCTAAGCTACGTCGATAATTCGTTACCTCTAGATCACTAAAATTGATTTGACCAGTATAAATATATTCAAGAAATATTCTAAATGTGTTTAATGGGACTTCATTAATGTTCATCACAGACTGATTGGATTCCATAAGGCCTCCATAAAATGCTCTCCTAGGAATAATACACAATATTACCACAAATATTAAATTACAAAGTAAAACGATTCCCTTTATACGGGCAAGCTAAACAAATGTAAAACAATTATTTTTAATTTGTATAAACGACCCTCGGCATATACCATTTAGTTTCACAAGGTGGGTGCTACGGTAAAAATAAGTGAGAGTAATTAAAAATATTGTGGTCTCGTTTTTGGTTACATCGAACCAGAAAGCCAGGTCATAATAATTATACAGGGTGAAGCCGGTATGACGTGTAATGTCACACTTACAAGTAAATAAAGATTTAATTTATGTTCAACATTCAGTCCTGATATTCAAAAACTTAGAGCTATACAAAAAATAATAAACAAATAATAAAACACATAGTTTTCACCCGCCCAAGAAGAATGGCTTAAGGAAATATAATTAATATATTAAATAAAATACCTAAAATATTCGCTGCGTGAGGCTAATACAATACGATGGACGGGCAATTTTTCTCCCTCTACAACCAAAATAACATCTGAAAGCCTTAAAAAAATTTTTAATTTTTTTAATAATACACATACAAATTTATTAAGTAGCAGTAAAATATGTTTAATTTCACATAAAGACATTTTACTAAAACAAATGTCAATAGTCACTAGTTCAAAATGGAAATATTATAAATAATGTATAATTTAATCTAGCAAAAAAGATAAAAACCAGAAAAGGGGTAGAAGATGAACATACATTTTGACAAGTCAGATAAATTTATATTTTTTTAAAAACCTACATCCTATTTCGCCACTTTGAGTTCTACCTAGTTTAAATCAAATACGATGTATTGTACTAAAATTGACAAAATGGGGCAAAAAAAAGGCTTAAAAAATAAACTTGCTGAATTTTGAAAATATTTAAGTTAAAAAGTTTAAATTCAATAACGGTTACCTGTTGCTTAGGTATAGGTTGCTTATGTCGCGGACCAAGAATTGAGTATAGTCGATTTCTTTCTTTTTTTGTAATTTAATGTTATCTACCAAATACTCTCGTAGTGAAATCTTTAAGTTTAAAAAACCAAATAAATCCGAAATTCTAAGTAATTCAGTAACATCTTTACCCTAGAAAATAAAGAACAAAAACACATGATTTAATTTTATAGATCAAACAAATACTATCGGACAAACGATCACATAAATCTAATAAAATTATATTGTGCAGTTTAATAACCGCTAAGGTAAGTCGATTATTCGTTACCTTTAGATCACTTAAATTCATTCGACCAGTATAAAAGTATTCAAGAAATATTTTAAATATGGTTAATGGGGCTTCATTAATTTCCAATACGACTCGACCTGGTTTTTTAGGGATTTCATTAAATGACTTCCTAAAAATTATACACAATATTAGTACAAACATTAAATTATGGAGTAAAACTTAGGGGTAAGCTAAACAATTGTACTCATATAATTTTTGAAATGACGAAACCAATTTTTTTTTATTGTCCGAATAAATAAAACAATTATTTCCAATTTTATAAATGAACATCGGCATATACCTTTTAGTTGCATCAACAGTAAGTGGAAGTAATTAAAAAAATAAGGGTATTATTTTATGCCACATTGAACCAGAATGTGCAATAGTAATTCTATGGGGTGAGCCCGGTGATCCGGTTTGACGTGCAATGCCCCGTATCCAGGTAGATAAAGATTAAATTTATATCCAACTTTCAGACCTAATGTTCAAAACTAGAGTTACAAAAAAAATAATTTTCACCCACCCAAGAAGAAAAGCCTTAGGAATTATACTTAAAGATAAGAATAAAATACCTAAAATATTCGCTGCGTGAAGTTAATATAATACGATGGGCGGACAATTGTTTTCCTTTTACAACCAAATCAACATCTGAAAAACTTAAAAAAGTAATACAAATTTTTAATAATTAACATACAAACATAATAAGTATCAATAAATTATGTGTAATTCGTTATAATGTTAACATAGTAGAATGCATTTAAGCTTTGGTATTCAAAAACTGTAAACAAGATAAATTAAATTTTTAAAATAATTTAGTTAATAGGTTCTAATTCTATACCGCATACCTTTCGCTTCGATAGAGCTTGCTTATGTCGCTGACCAATTGTTCGGTATGATCGATTTTCTTCTCAGTTGGTGCTTAAAAAAAAAAAACAGCTGATTTTTTTGGATGAGTTTGTATGCTTTATTTATTTAGAATGCATCCTCCCACCAAATTTTACATTTTTTTAAATAATTAAAATTAAAACATTTTAGTTAACATTAGTATAAGACAGGTATTCAGAAATATTCTATCATTTATCTAGTAAGTAAAAACTCTGTAAACTTTTAAAATAGTAATCTTAAACTGTAACGTAAATAATAAACAATAGTCTTAGTCCTTTTAAAAATCTGTATTTTCTATTTAATTTAAATTTCTTTAAGATTTAACAACATATTTACTATTTTTTTTACATTCATATAAATGTGACTCATTTCTTAAATCAATATACATTCACCGACTAAGTTGTTTTCTTACAACAAAATGGAATAAAGCTAATTTTTAAACTTTTTATTAAATTTATGTTTGTAGACTATTTTATTTTGGTAACGTGTAGACAAAATTCATGTAATCAATGTTTAATAATGTATTTGTGCATAAAGATAGATAATTCTAGAAAACAATTTGTTTATTATTATTAAATTACTCGAGACATTAATATAAGATAGGTATTCAGAAATTCTTTTATTAATCTAGTAAATAAAAACTCTGTAAACTTTTAAAATAGTAACCTTAAACTGTAACGTAAATAATAAACAATAGTCTTAGTCCTTTTAAAAATCTGTATTTTCTATTTAATTTAAATTTCTTTAAGATTTAATAACATATTTATCATCAAATAGTTTACATCCTCCCAGTTCTATCTCTAAGGGAATATGCTTAATGATAAACATGCCTCACTGAAATATCCAGTACATGGGTGTTACTTTACTTATTAAAAAATATAGCCTATTTTAGACTATGAATTTTTCTTACAGTGCTGGTTTTTTTTATTTAGATTTTTCGTGTAGTACCTTTTTCTGAATAATATTTTTTTTTCTGTGCTTGCTTCTACTTAAGAGGTTCAGTTATGTATCAGTTATTTAGTTTTTATCCGAGAAGCCAGTACATTGGGGTCAAGGCATAATGGGATCAAAGCATAATGAAGACTGGGAGATCAAGGGTTTTAGGAATTATAACAACTGAAGTAATAAAATCATTATTTAAATAAACCATTTGATGCTAATTTGTAATCTGTTTACTCTGTGCTTCGTTTGGACTTTACTGGTTTGAAAATAGTAACTACTGATTTGAATGAAAGCGTTTATTTGGAAGTGATTTTGTCACTTTTAGTTGTAATAATTCCTGTAAACACGTGACATGTGTGGATTGGATGCCCTCATTCCTCTATCCCACTGTACTATGTTTTTTACATTCATATAAATGTGACTCATTTCTTAAATCAATATACATTCACCGACTAAGTTGTTTTCTTACAACAAAACGGAGTAAAGCTAATTTTTAAACTTTTATTTAAATTTATGTTTGTAGACTATTTTATTTAGTAACGTGTAGACAAAATTCATGTAATCAATGTTTAATAATGTATTTGTGCATAAAGATAGATAATTCTAGAAAACAATTTGTTTATTAATATTAAATTACTCGACCATCTCCCACTAATAAAATATTATTGATATTTTCATGTCTTTGCTCTGGCTCATAATCGAAAAAAACGTTATCAAAAATGCGTTACGAAGGGGTGGGAGATAGGGGTGGAAAAAAGGGGTGGCAGATAGGGGTGGAGTATAGAGGTTGGGAGATAGGGGTGGAATATAGAGGTTGGGAGATAGGGGTAGGAGATATGGGGATGGGAGATGGAGGTAGGAGATAGGGGTGGAAGATAGGGGTAGGAGATAAGGGTAAGAGATAACAGATATGTTGTACGTTCAACGTTCAAATTAGATCTAAATGATGAATTCAAAATAAAGTAAGGGACCAAATTCTCTATGAATATTAAACACTACAATATTAGCCAAAAACTTGATGTTTTAACATACTAGCTTGTTACTGCTTCTTAATATACTATATCATTATCTATGATTCCACCACTACTCTAAATCTATTCGGTATTTCAACGAGACATGAAAATGCTCTTTCGTGGTTGCAGACTCGGATGAAAAACTTTTATCTTTACCTATCACAAATGGTATATAAATGTATTGAATGTGTGTATGTGTGTTTGCAATTAGCAGTAAATTACTGTCAAGGTTATTGCGCTTGGACCAATGACAACGTCGGGATATGGTTAGGCTGATACGAGAAGTTCGGGGCATCAATGATAGGTCCACGCGAAATATATGTATGAACTAAATTTGGGAGGGGGTAAGAACATTGAAATTTGTGGAAAATTAAGATCACGTTACATCAAAACCTTTTAGGAAAAAAAAATTCAATTAATAATTAAAACCAGTAAGATATTGAGTGGATCCACCTGTATATGCTATATTATTTATTATAATATATGTATATATTATAGCAAATAAAATAATAATTGATACCAATATGATAGTAATATTAACAAAAGCTAGCTGGCTGTTACACGTGGGCCAATGACAGTGCAGGGATTTGGTTGGCTGAGGCGGACAATGAAATGAGTATTCCACCTATTGTTTTTAGACATTTTCAACATAAATTTGTTATTGGGCTGGTTACAAACAAAAATTTGAGTAGACAATTTTGCGTGGATAAAAGAGCGGTCCAGTATACTTGTTTATCAAAGTGTATGTATTACTACTTTTGATTCAACAACAAAAAAACCTTAGTCGCGATAAGTTTCATAATTATGTACATAACTTATGAAATTATTTTGATGTTTATATAATATTATATGTACCTGCAGTTGACCATAAAATAATACAGGCTATGAAATAAATCAGCATAGTGTTATAGTACATGTTAATATAATATAAAACGTTGAACACTTTACAAAAAAATATAAAGAAATTTTGTTTAATAGGTATTGTAAACCAACTTGAATACGTAGTTCTATTACAATAACGTACAGTTTTCTTCTACGCTTAACGGGATATATTATAAACGAGTCATTTTGTTTACATATAGTGTAGAGATATTTGTAAAAGCGCACATATTGTGTATTGTTAAACGTTAAACACATATCTGAAGCAGACGTCAGTGTTCTTGTTCATATGCACGATTGAAAACACCCAAGGGCCTCTTAAACACATAAAGGTATAGTAAATAAGTAAAAAAATTGTATTCCCGTGAATTGTTCAAATAACGAAAAAAAGGCCTCTCAGTCTATGTACAATTTATGTGGTAAAACGAAAGCAGAAAACAATTTTGCACGTATATTGTTCAAATAACGATATGTTTTCATTTAAACTAAAAAAATGTGAAGGTAACCTATGTACGAGTTTATAAAAAAATGGGTTTCTATAGAAAATACACAGGTGTAGAGGCCTTTTAATAATTTCAAGGTGGATTTTGTTCGGTTGCTTTAAACACGGCCCATGTATCAGTTCACAAAAAAGTAGAAAATGATTTATATAATTGGTTTGATTTTTGCAAAATAAGAGCCGTTTAAATTGCGAAAAAATAGAATCAAATAAATAAAACTGTACTGATTGGAAATGTTTTAGAGATCGAGGTCTGCCTGGAATTAGCGTCATCAATATATTTTATGTCAAACATTCACTTCCATACCTAATTCATTTCTTTATTTTTTTTTGTTGTATTTTATGCCATAATACAATTTAGTACATAGCAAATAATAAAGTTTTAATCTAATATATAAAATCGTAAGGGCTTATCGCGGTACACTATATTTGAACTTGGAAAAGAAAATAATCTAAACCAGATGTCACGAGTCTGTCTGATAGCAACGCGCGCGCATTTGTCAATTATGGCCTATCGGCTATCGGTCATTCGTGTTTGACAGTTGACACGCTATATTAATTGAAATGTTTATTTTCTATTAATTTGTTAAATAATATTAACGTATATATAATATATTCGCCTTTTTCCGTTTTATCGTGTACGGTGTTTGAGATCTATCATGTTTAAGTGTGAAGAAGTGACGGTGCCGTCGTCCGTATATACTGATAAGAGATTCCGTTGTTATATATATGTCAATTTTGTTTACTTGTAAAGTTGCATACAAATCTCTTATCTAATTAAACATGAGTGTTTAAATGACCCTAGCATTTAAGAGATTCGTTTCAAATTAATAATGACAGTACTTCTTTTTGATTTCGTAAAAGTCTTATCAATGTTGGTGTATTTTATACACTTCATTTTATAGTAAGTAAGATTTTTGCTCCAGTTGTTGTATTATTGATAGCATAAAACATTTATGGCGGGCTGCGACTTGCATAAACGTTCAGTAAAGATTTAATGATCCCATTTGTTATATGAACATAATATATTCAGTGGCGTTTAAACACAATTTAGTTGCCTGTGAATGGTCCATTAATACTTAATAAACTATTAAAATGATAAACTTTTTATGCAACTTGGCATCCTACTTTTAAAATTTAAATAATGTAAACAATAGCTCTATAATTATCAGTAAAAGGATTCTCAAGAACACTTGGTGTGTAGCAATTACCAATTGACACTTTCTTTTTTATATTTAACACAATAATAAAGCAATTGTCACTATAAGTATGATTCAACTTTAAACATCTCTGTAGCTATAATAGGTGAAAATTTAATATTTTGTTCGGATTCAGAGTTTTTTACAAAGTATTATTATTGTCTCTTTTTATAAACATTCAATTAGTATAAGAAAAACGTTAAGTGACTTATGGTTATATATATATATATATATATATATATATATATATAAAGTTTTATACAATTTTACATTTATGTATGTATACTATATAATGCTTGATGTTTTAAAAACGAAATTTCATGATATTATTTTTTTATTACATAAATAACATAGTTAAAAAAAAAAAAATTCAGTTTTGTTTTAATTTAAATGGAGTTTAAGTATTAAATTCAAATACTTTTTATTTGAATTAATTTTTTACAAAGTAATAGTTTACTTAGTAATAGTAGAATACCTACATATTTAGTAACAAAAAATAAATACCAATTTATTCATTATCATATGGATGTGGACAATAACTTTTTAAATAAATAGGTAATACTTACATTTATGTTTAAAAAATATGTACTTCTAACAAGTTATTTTTAAAATAGTTAAATAATATATCTGTAGCACTAAATTAAAATTGCCAATAACAGAACGATAGATTTTTATTAGTACTGCAGCTAATTTGTGTGTTACACTATTATGTTGTATTTTAAAATACAACACATACATTTGATAACTTTATCATTATATAATATAGAGATGAAATATTTATTAGTATTCTTTTTGCCAGTTGTCTAAGATCATTATTACTTATTACCTATATAAATGTATATGATCACTATCAAGTACTCATCTGTTTGGGGTTTTTTAAAATTATTTTTTGACTTAATTCGTTGTTTTAATATTTTAACTTTGGAAAATTCAGACATTGTAGGTGGTCTATGCGGAAATCAACAATTCACGCTAAAAAAAAGCTAATAATTGTCATTAAAGTTGAAACTGTAGTTTGTTTTATAATATTCTTTGAAATTAATTCAAATATATATTTTACTTTTTTCAGTCATATATCTGATTTCACTTTTCAGATAAATTTTTTTTAGGAAGTATTATTTTAAATTATTTACCTATCTAAAAGTAACATTTATACATGGATTAATTAAAAAATGTTTATTGTTGTTAATAATCACATTGAGATTTGTGATTCGTGACTGGTTATTTGCAATTGTAATGTAAAACTCATGGAAGAATACCGTTACAAACATATTTATCTTCCATTTGCCGCCGAGTGTTGCCAAGCTTTAAATAATAGTTTCAGCCAATAAGAAATCGCCAACAACAAAATAGTCATAAGAGCAAAAAAAACACGTCTCCAAATTACTATACAAACAAGAACAAGAAGTGTCTTCTATTCAACAAACACCGGTTGTCTAGATTATTTATCGGTCCGATCAAATTTTGTACGTTTATTCCGGTTATAATTCAATCAAGTGTATGCCACACGTTTACTTAAATTAATATTTTTGAAATTGTTACATCTTCATAATGAAGCTCATACACGGACTAGTAGTATTTTCAGGATTTTTATTAAATTCTCTATTAGCTGATTCCGTTGTTGATCTTTCCGACTCAGATTTTGAATCTTCTGTAGCACAATATGACACATCTTTGGTCATGTTTTATGCCCCATGGTAAGAAACCTTACACGTCTCATTTATGCTTGTTCGACATTTTTTATACCTATGTTATTTTTTCTCTTAGGTGTGGTCATTGTAAGAAACTCAAACCCGAGTTCGAAATAGCAGCTAAAAGTTTACTGAAAGAAGATCCTCCAGTTACATTAGCTAAGGTAAAACAAGTTCTTTTGATTCTAAAACCTAACTTTTTTTTGAAAGTATTAATTTGATGAAAAAACATTTGTTTACTTGCTATAGATTATCGTCTAATTTCTGTGTGCAAGTGACTTTTTATTTTATGTCTCCTCTTCACATATTATATCACTACAAGTACTATTACTCTTAAAAAAACCAGTACAGTGGGGTCGGTGCATAGTGGGGACGGAGCATAGTTGGGTCGGGGCATATTGGGGACGGGGAGGTCACAGGTTTACAGGAATTTTTAAATCTGAAAGTGATAAATCACTTTCGAAAAAACGCTTCGATGCAAATCGGTAGTTAGTATTTTCAAGCCAGTACAGTCCAAACCAAGCACAGTGTAAACCAGCAAAGTTAGAAAGTTTTAAATGAAGGTTCTGTATTTACAAATGAGCATCAAAGCGTTAATTTGAAAGTGATTTTATCCGAGAGGACTAGTACAGTAGAGTATTGGCATAATGTAATCAAAGCAATGAGGAAACGGAGAGGTCACAGGTCTACTAGAATTATTATAAATAAAAGTGATAAAATTGAATTAAATCGCTTTCAAATAAACGCTTTGATGCTCATTTGTAAAAACAGAACCTTCATTTAAAACTAACTTTGCTGGTTTATACTGTGCTTGGTTTGGACTGTACTGGCTTGAAAATACTAACTACCGATTTGCATCGAAGCGTTTTTTCGAAAGTGATTTTATCACTTTCAGATTTAAAAATTCCTGTGAACCTGTGACCTCCCCGTCCCCAATATGCCCCGACCCAACTATGATCCGTCCCCACTATGCACCGACCCACTGTACTGGTTTTTTTTTTTTTTTGCAAAAACTTAGTGCAACAAATAACATTTTTCCCCTATAATATATTTTATCACTACATAGTTATTACACATCTCAATTTTTGTCATTTTTTAATAATTTTTATAATTTGGGGTTAAAAGTCTTCTTTTTTTAAACAACACCTGATCACTATAAGGTGCATGGCTTTTTCTTGTCAAGTAAGTTTTGCTCACCAAAATAGCTGAAACTTAAATAATCATCTGTTAAAAAGTAAATCTTAACTAAAAAATAAATTGTTCCAGTAGATAAAAAAAAAGTGTGTCGACATGATTAAAATTTAAATATTATACTTCATAATTTTCTAGAGAAAATTTTTTTTAAATAACCCCTCTATTTAAATAACATTCTTAATCATTATTATAAGCCAGAAAGAACGGAAGATTTACATTGCTTAACTACTTCACATTTTTTATATCATTTTTTTCCTAGGCAGTTGTTGTAATATAAATTATTTAATTTTTATTAAAAATAATAGATAGGCTATAATTATGTATCAATCCAATCAGAACCATTTAGTGAGAGAATTTCACAAATTTATTAACAGTTTATATATTTTTGTTGTTATGAAAAATGAGAAAACCTTGATAAACTAAACTATACTTGTTGTATCGTTATCACTTATCAGGTTCAGCTCATTCAAAGTGTCTTTGTGTCGATTATAGCTTTTCTGCATAAAGTTAATTTTTGTAAAAGTGTCGCTTACACCAATTAGCCTTCAAACAGTTAAACTACTAAAATTCAAACCAATGTATAAACATGTCTTCCTACCAAGTATAGATTGGTTATATTGGCACCAGTTCCGACAAATCAATTTATTCAAAATTTAAAATGATCTGGTTTTTATCTTAATTCATATTATATCAAATTTTCATGATTTCAACCTCTCAATTGTGTCCAAATGACATGAAAAAAATACTGGCAAATCGTAACAGTGAATGTACAAATTCATGTATAACATGTTCAATGACATGACTTACAATAATCATTGTTACAGTGTAGTTGTTTACCAGCATTTATTTAAAATCATTTAGAGACTATTGGGAGGTGGAGACCACAAACATTTGAAATAGACCAAAATAAGGGGCACTTTATTAGATAAACATATATCAAATAGTCTATATACGACAAAACACTACTAAATTGGTTAGGACAACTGAAATTTTAGGTGATGTAAAATAAATTACACTTAATAGAATATTATATAAACATATAAGTATAATATTGGATTACTCTTTCTGTAGGTGGATTGTACTGAAGCTGGAAAAGAAACTTGCAACAAATTTGGCGTCTCTGGATATCCTACACTTAAAATATTCCGAAATGGAGAAATGTCTAAAGAGTATAGTGGTCCCAGAGATGCCGGTAAAAAAAACTATTATATACCATGTCTTAGTATTTATAAGAAAATTAATAGTATATTTAAAAGATATTAATATACATTTTTATGATGCTATCAGAGCCGTAGTGAGTTGGAGGGCAAATACCCGGTGAGTCACTTTTGTTCCAGAACATAAGGCTAATAGGTGACATAATGTTCATGTCTTGAGGTTTTTAATAAATCAAAATAGTAATTTTGCAGTAATCATGGGCCATCTTTAAAATGTCTTACCTGACATTCCCAGTCTGGCCTAGGATGATAATAACTTTATTTATTTGTAATTTTCGAAATTATGGGAGTACATAAAGCGTGTTGCAACTTTTCCGCTTTAGATTTTTTCTCTTTTTAACTTTTCATCTTAAAAATTTAGTATTCATTGAATGGGTTATTATTTAACCAATAACCTTTGTACTTAATTCTTGAAAATTCCAAAAAAAAATAATTTGTGTTATTTCTTTTCTGGTCAATTTAAGAACATTAAAATAATGACGTAGGAAGTTATTATAATTATTTTTTTAATAAACATTATTTATTTTATTTATAGATGGTATTGTTAAGTACATGAAATCACAAGTAGAACCAAGCTCAAGGACTCTTGCCCCATTGGAATCAGTCGAGCTGTTGAAGTCTAAGGATGATGTTGTTGTTATTGGACTGTTCTAAACTGAAACTGATCTCAAAGGAAAATTCATACAATTAGCTAACAAGTTACGTGAAAAGGTCAACTTCGGGCACACCACATCTGAATCAGTGTTGGATAAATTCAACTACAAGTAAGTAAAAAAAAAAAACGGAAACTATTTCTAAAAATAACATAATATTTTGTATTTTATTTAAAAGTATCTAAATAATTTAAGAATTTTGAAGATGATTTTGTTGTTTACGATGGGGAAGAATCAGCATCTGCATTGGAATCGTAGATTACTTCCAACTAGTAAATAATGCATAAATTAATACAAATTAATTATACAAATCAGTTATTAATTTTTTTTTTTATTAGAAATAACAATCTGTACAAAATAAAGTGTACAATAAGTTTTTTTTTGTAGACATTTTTAATTACATAGCATCAGTAACTATTTAAACTATTTTGAATTTATTGCTTAGTTCTAGTTTGATCGTTGTAAATACAACACATAATTTAAAATAACAGCGTCACGCTTTTTTTGTAACACTTTTTTCGGTTATGTGCCAGAGCTAATTACCACCCCAACCCCATTCCCACGTGAATAGTAAAAAATAATTAGTTAAGCATATAATAAAATGCATAAGGGACCTCTCGGGGTATCTTTATAGGTAATATGGAGAAAGATAGCAGACCTATGTATGGGGAGATTTATGTTAATTAGCTTTTGATCTTATAAAATAAGATTGTATGAACTTTAACGGTGTTCGATACTTCGGTATTTTTGGCATGTTCGGTGTTTAAAATTTTATTGATCTTTCTTATTTATTTCTCAGTATTAACTTTTAATCCTATCCTCGCACGTTTCCTGGTCGGACGATTTCGTAAGTAATAAATTATCCTAAATCGTTTAATCTTTTTACTCCTATTCTAAAACAACACGGTGTTCGTGGGTTCCATGCAACCGTGGTCTAATATATGCGACTATTCAAATTTATATTCCTAATATTGTGTGTTCCTGAGTATAGCGGTCGTATAGCAACTTGTTGTATTAACTACACCGAGGAACACATATTGAGAGTGTGTTAGACCCTTTTATATTTTTCATATTAAAATAATTAATTTATTATTGAAAATCTTAATTTAATTATTGTAAAAAGACTCCTTTTAACGGTGCTCGTACATAAGGGTATTAAACCGTGCTCGAGGAGTGTTTTCATTTAAATTACGGTGTTCGTGTGTTACACATACAACCGTATTTGTAGCAGTTATTAATTGATATATATATTTTATTTCTTTATTACATTATCTTACTTATTATTTATTAAAAGGAAAATTGCATAAAATATTAATAAAAGAATCATTGTATTTATTTAAATATAAAACTGAGTCTTATATTGTTCTTTATCGATAAAGTAAAAATTAAGACATAAAGAAAACAATCAAAGAAGGGATCGTTTCAAACCCCAAACTCATTCCCACCCCTAACCCCATACCTCTTATCTCTAATCTCTTAGCTCTTCCCCTATCCCCTTTTCCTATTTCATACTGTAACGGTCACATTTAACCGCCTTTTAGAGACTTTAGGGACATTTAAGTGTAGATACGGCCTAGCCATCCATCCCGTCTTCGGGTCCACTAATTTAACCCTATCGACTGTCGTTTCAGCCTAGCCTAGCCAACTAGCCAAGCAGACACGTTACAATATCATACCCCTATCTCCTATTTTTTATCTCTAATCTCTTATCTCTTATTAGATAAGAGCGTAATGCTTTTTTGGTAACACTTTTTTCGGTCATGTGCCAGAGCTAATTCCCTACCATCACCAATAGAACTCCAAAATAATTTAAAAGTATATCGTATTTTGTATATTTACTCAAATTATCAAAACTATTATATATTTATTTGTGGTCATTTATGCATTGATTTCTTGCAATTTATGAATCAACAACTATAAGTTTTTCAGGTTTTTCGGGTCAGTTGGCACTGCTGACAGCCTTCCTATTCACACATTATGTCATTTTATCGTTGTCATCAGACTTGCTGATTATACATATTTTGTATAGATTGTAAATAAAGAAAATATATTTTTAATAAAAAAAATAAAAAGTTTATCAGGTAACACGACAGAGTTATCAACGAATATTTTCCCAACACTTACTGTAGCAGAGGACTCAGAAATAGCGTTATTTTCTCCGCTCACCGGAAAATCATTGAATCATAAATATGTTATAAGCTATAGAATTACGGTCCGTACAACCGCCATTATTTTTTAACATGTACCTATTTGTTTTATCGCTGGTGGTCATTTTAAACATATTTGTCCGTAACGTAACGCTGGATGTCACACTCAGAGGCGGTGGTGAGAAGAGGAGGAGATTAAAAAATACGAAATTAAAGATAAAAATTAAGATAATGTATGAGATATAAAGCATTAGAGATAAAAAATACGAGTCTTAATAATAGAGATATTGATTTCTGGTTTACATCATTTCATCTTCAATATGTAGTGCCGGACACTCGATTTTATAATATTGTTTATTTATTTATTCATGGTTTTTTTGTTGCCTACCGTATTATGCAATAGTTATTCAGAAATTGTTAAAATCTAACAAGGCTCGACGAGGACAAAAAAAAAGAATAAAAACAATTAACAGATTGCGAAAACTCTAATATTTATTTTCAACCATAATACCAACCGATATGTTTCATCTTCAGTGAATACAAGTGATATAACAGTAAAATATATATTAATATAGGTACTTGATATCTATAAATTTAATTAAGCGCAAAAAGAACCAAAACAATTATTATTTTTGGAATTTGGTTAAACGGCTGGAGCTTGAGCCGGTGCCTCCAAGTATACACAACGAAATTCCTACAGAATAAAATAATCATAAAAGTATTTTCAAAAAATACATATATTAACTGAACTAACATTGCCTGCTAAACTGCGAACGCCAGTTATACGAATGTACTGTATCGGCCTGGCTTCAAATTTCAACAACTGCCAAGATCGTGTCAGCTCCTTAGATTTGTCCACAATCGTTTCCCAATATTTACTATCGACAGATACTTGAATAGTATAACTGTAAGTTTGTGCATCGCCACCCCAAAGTAGCATCCTGTCAATTTTAGCAATAATAATATTGTCTTAGTTTAATAATCAATACATTTTATGAATAACAGGATAATTCGGCCAAGTTAAACCTTTATTTTTCATGTGAATAAACGAATGATGAAAAACATTATAATTATTTGGTAATCAATATTAATGCAAAAATATAGTTTAAAAAAAAAAGAATAAAATACATTATTATTTAAGTTCCTAAAATTGTTTCAATTAATATTAGGATCAAAATCATTAAAATTTTTTTTTTGTCATTTTTGTTAATGTTGTTCATTTACATTACCATTGATAATTTATTTAATGAAATACAGACAATTTTTAAATTAAAGAAAAAACAAGAATGCATATGATGTTGACTAGTCTATTTAGAATCAACGAAATAATGCCAATTGGGGAAATTTGTGTTAATACATTCTAAGAAATAAATTGTCAATATAAGTCTTATGTTGGCTTGGTCAGCATAGTGGATAGATTGCTATTAAATTAACTTTAATTATATTTAGAACAATAATTACTAGTTCAATTTTTATATTTCTTTTTAATACGTTTTTTTTATATTTCAAGTCCATTATTTTATAAACACGATTTTCAAAAATTTAAAATTTTGAACCACAAAATAATATTAACGTGTTATTATTGTGTACGAAATTTAAAAAGCGAATTTAACCTATTTACACTATAAAATATAGTTTGTATAAAACATCTCAAAAATAAATTTTTTAAATCAGTCACATTGAATTACAATTATTTATTTTGGCGGTGACTTCAAATATTAAAGAACAATGACGATTATTTTAAACATTTTGGACAATATTTTAACACCAGAATTTTCGTTTTGATACTTTTTCTCATACCTTATGTGCATAATTTTCTTTATCTCACACGCGTTTACCCAATAAGTCAAAATATGCAAAAGTATGCAATATAAGTTTATTGATTTGAAATATAATCTTTGTGAATCGAATTTATACCGTATTTTTAGGTATAAATCTGGTTTTACCATAAAAATTAGCAAACTTATAATCTGTAGCTATGAAGGAATCTTACAGGTTATGAATATGAAATCTTTAAATTATAGGCGAGTTAATTGTTATTTCATTTTTCTTTTAACTAACTAATAATTTCATTGATTGTCCCGAGTTATTACGTTTAATACATTTTAAATGTCCTAGACTAAACCGAGCCAAGGAATTATTTTATATTGGTAATATTAAATCTAGATATTTATCTTTTTCACCTCATACCAATTTAATGATAAACGGCAATAAGTTAAATTTAGAAACCTATATATTTAATTGTAATTTTTAGTCATTTAAAATATCATACGTAAGAGTACGTTGTAAATTTATTATTTTTTATATAGCTGATATGTATTTATTTTATGTTAAGTATAGCTTATATTGTACACATCATAGTATTTAAATAATTGTTTTTGCTGTGATTTCTACTTTCAGATACTATAAAATTAATCTCATTGTAATTGGATTATATATATATAATCCATTTTTTGCTCGACTTGAAAATAAACAACTCAACCATTACAAAATATTAAAAACCGTATTTATTTCTTAACTCTTTATTATATTACTACATTAAGCATATACTGTATACATTTCATAGTATTGACTATTGTTACTTGGTTTAATGTGTTCATATGAACATTAAAAGTATACTTTTTATTTGATAAACGGTTGTTTTTCTCGTTGTACGAAACATAAACAAAAATTTGGAGTGGTAAATGATAAAACAATTAACAAGATAAATTATACACTTGTAACACGTTCACTGTCCTGATGTTAAATTTAATCAAAAGTTATCAGTCCTATGATCCATATATGGGTCACGTTAAATCTATTTAAGTAGTCCATGATCCACATGTGGTTCATTTCAAACATTTTTTTCTCTGGACATTTATCTGTATGGACTATATTCTATGAAATTCATAATGACACAATTGGACAGATGAGATGATAGGGACTTAATTAATTAATTAATTAATAAATTAGGGACTTGTCTAAAAATAAATCATGAACCACATAGGGGTCATCGCACAGTGAACGTGGTAAGATAAGAATTCGATTTTTTATTTGCTAAATTATATTAAAAAACCAAGACTGAATAAAATTAACATATCTGTAATTAACTTGTCAATAATAGAAATGTAACATATTGCTGTATATAGTGATGTATTTATAGCAAGTCACTAGAGCGATAAAGTTTGTTTGATGACTTCCCACTGGAAGCAATCTGTCTCCAATTACATATTTTGGTTAAAAAATAGTTTATTAGTATATTCATTCAATTTATGTGACACTAATTTACTTTTTTACACTTAATCCAACAGTTTACATTTTTTTTCTTCTATTTTGTGTTTTATCATTTTATTCACTTTATTACTTATAAAAACTTAATCGTAAACCACTAGAAAGATGTCAATAAACTCAAAATAAAAACAAATATGTATAAAATAAAATATATAATTTCATAATAGTATCTTTAATCCACGGCAAGCTCGCGACAAATACAATTATGCATATAGCTGGCATTTAGTTTAAACGCACGGATTTTGAGCCTATGTTTCTGTCATCGTAATATCTGTATCGTTGTTCTTCTGACAAATTGAAATTCCCTATCAATTTTCATCCTTATGATAGTGAACAAATATATATTAGAGTATTTGTTACCGCACGATTATCTTCAACGACGTTGGAATCTAATATTACATGAGCAGGAGCCTCCAAGTATACACAACGAAAATCCTACAGCATAAAGGAGTTATATTAAAAGTAGAAAAACACTTACATTAGTTTAATTAACACCCATTAATTTTACTCACACCGCCAGCTGAACTGCGAACGCCAGTAATACGAATGTCCAACATCGGCCTGGCTTCAAATTGCAACACCTGCCAAGATCGTGTCAGCTCCTTAGATTTGTCTATAATCGTTTCCCAATACTCATTGTTGACAGATGATTCGATAGTGTAACCATAGGCTTGGCGATCGCCTCCCCAAAGCAGCATCCTGTCAAATATAGCAATAATTTTGTTAATATTATCCATTTACACGGCCGTTTCTAAATGTATTAATGAACTACAGATTGAACAAAAATACATATTATATTGTATCGTTACGTCTAAGTAGAACACATACAGTAATAAAAATTGAGGGAATGGGTTTTGTTACGTCCTAAAAAATTTATTTAAAACAAGAATCTTATCGAAAAAAGACAAAACATTTAATTAAGCATGATTCTGATGAATTGTACGAGTTCGAGACAGGCTCTGCGATGAAAATATGAAACAATACTTGCAGAGTTTGATTGAAAAAGTTTAAAAGAAATTATGTATAGACCGTTCATGAATTGTCAAAAGAAGGAGCATCCTATCAATGATGGCAATAATATTACTGTCTTAGTTTAATAATCAATAAAAGTCATGAAAAACAGATACTTCGGCCAAGTTAAATCTTTGTTTTATATGTAAATAAACGAATGATAAAAAAAATTATAATTACATTAAAATGATATCATTCCAACGATAGGAAATGTTTAAAAAAAAATCAAAAGAAGGCTTATATGTTGGTCATGTCAGCATAGCGAATAGATTGTTATAAAACATTGCAAATTATTTATACTATTACCTCATCGAACTAAGTATATACGGTTGTACAACGGGAACCACTATGGAACCCGTGCCCAGCCAATGCCATGTGTATTTGTCATTCCTAGACGAGCATTCATAGTAGTCATCTAATAGCGACCTACCTTTTACACTATTTTCACCATTGATTACAGATCCACACATACCTATTGTAAGTGACAAGCCTAATTTTAAAAAGCGCATTAGCAGTACTTTTGGTTCCAACAAAGCGTATATAACGAACTACGCGTTGATGAATCCACAGTCGTTGAATTGATCGACAATTATAATTCGAGTGATCTACAGCAAGTGTCCATTCGCTCTCGTCCATTGAAACTTCAATGTAATACGAATAAAACCTTAAGTATCACAATACAATTCGTATAACTTGTAGAGTAGTGATTTGTAAAATAGTATAGAAAAAACTAAATAATGGGAACAGAGTTATTGAATAATGAAAACAAGTTATCGACAACTAATACTTAATAAACAATGATTTTACAATATTTGATACATTTGTTCGCTATACTTGTAATTAAATCAAATGCTCATAAAATAAAACAGTTAAACATTCAATTATTATTCATTGTTAATTAGTTACGAATGTTTTGAATAAATATTCAAATACATTTTGTTTACATGTAACGGGAATTTTAGTTTAAAATATTTATAAATTCAAAACATACTTTGGATTCATAGCACTTCCATCCGATAACATAAGTTCAATATAGTTTATAATTGATGGTTTTTCTAATTTTGTCATACGAGTACCGCTGTCAAAATGATCGATAACGGGAGGAAAACACCGAGACCGAAGAATAAGACTCGCTTGGGGTTCTAAATGATGAAATAATCGAAAACAACATAATATTAGCGAATTACTAATTTATGTGTACAGCGAGCATACTTAGTTGTCCACGAAATTGCAGTTTATCTGGTGACAAAGTGTTTCTAAATTGTATGGCGTAAGGAATTGCATTACCCAATTGTGATTTTCGAGCCTCGGACAGTTCTTCATCACTCATTAACGGATACCTGACGGCGGATAAGACTCTGATTTTAGTATCAGGATCCACGTCGATTTGATTCTCATTGATCCAGCGACAAACCATACGGAATATAACTAATTCGTTAGCATAAAACGAGTCACGTTTTAGGATTTCATGGAGAGCTTCCTAAGAGCAAAAATTGTTCCTCGACTTTTCAGTTAACATTAGCAATATCATTTTTTTATTTTCAAAAAAAAAGTCATTACCGATGACAAAGAAAGAAAATCATCTGGTTGCAACACATCCAAAGCATGGTCATCAATAAAGTTGCTTGATTCGACTTCAAGATCCTTGTATTGATAAAGCCGTGTCATATCAAGGAACGAACATACATTGTGTACTTCTATTTTTTTTTTTAAAATACTCGCCTAGCAAGTGTTTTAAGTTGAAGAAGCTAAATAAATCCGAAACACGACTTAGTTCGAAAATCTCATCACCCTAAAAAATAAATAATGTAATTAATATTTTTTTATTAACCTGTTTTTCTATAATACAAATAATTTAAATTAATAGATCAAACACATACTATCGGCCAAACGATCACACAACCTTATTAAAAATTATATTATGCCGTTTTATAGCCGTAGTAATAACTGTTAAAGCCGCTAACGTTTAGCCAGAAATAATAAAAACCTTACCTCCTTGCTTACACTATAGGCTTTGTATAAAAGGTTCAACTAAAAATTTGAATGTCTATAATTAAAATTTTAGAAAATAGCAACGTTCTCGTTTGATGCTTCAAAATACTTTGCTATTGTACAAACAATAGACATCGACAACAAAACGCACAAGTGGATAACAATATATTTTACAAAAGCTAGTTGGCTGTTGCGCTTGGGCCAACGACAGTGCGGAGATTTAGTTTGGCTGAGACGGGAAGTGCGGTACAATGATGGTCGGTCGTAAATGGCCGCACGAAATAACTATATGAATTCAAAGGTTGTATGACTTTTGGCTAACCAACAAAAATACCAGCGATGTTCTTGGATTACATGTTATAATAAACGAGCAAACGACAAAACACAGTTTAACGTAAATTGTTATTTGCCAATTAATAGGTCATCTCGTGGAATTAGTGTTCAGACGTATGAAAGTTATGATTAATTTACTAACATTTATAACATGAGTCATGTCCTTCGTACATCATACAAATGAAAATGTACAGTTTAATGCATAGTAAAAATGAAATATAATACAAACAACAATATCATAGCACAATAACACAAATTTAAAACATACCAAGTAGGCTGAATTCTCTAGTAAATTAAGCGATTGCTAAATGAAACATTTTATGAATCACACGGTTTCAACAATAATTATTAGCGTCATAGTGAAGAACAAGCCAAAGTGTTTTGGCTAAACAACAAAAATGCCAGTAATATTGTTATACTTCTTGCACCACCCTCATATAATAAATGAGCAAACGACAAAATACAATAATTTAACCTATGTTGTTATTTGCTAGTTAATAGGTACTTTCGTGAAAGTGATGTTGATTTATTTATTTATTTTTATATTTTGGGTCGTGTTCCTCGTACATCACACAACTAAAAATTTACACTATATTGCACAATAATAATTGAATTAGTCGCATGGAAAAGAATAAAAAAAGCGAAAAAACTATTGTACTAAATAGGAACTTCAAAATAAAAATGTTAAAGTAAAACTTTTACTAATCATTTAATGATCTAAGCAAAAATGATTAATTACTTGGTAGTTAATTGTTTTTTTTTTGTTATTATATATCATTCGCTGCAGATTAGTATTCCATTATGATATAAAATTTATACAAAAACCCGCAGAGATTTTCGTATTCTCCAAAGTGTTTTTAACTTTCAAAAGTTAAACGGTAACATACATATTGAAATCATTTTCCTAAAATGCAATTTGTTTTAAAAGTCGATAAAACTCTGAAGCTTAAAAAAAATCCGATACAAATGGGAGTATTTTGTGTATAGTATAAAATCATATTATTTTGAATGTTTTAAAGTAAACGAGTATTTTTATAAATATTGCATTATTTTATTTCTTTACTAAATGTTTTAATTTTATTTTCAGTGCCTTTTTCTACCACTCATAATGAACGAAACCACACCCTACATTAACTGTTGTATTTGGAAAATGAGTCTTTCACTAATAGTTTTTACTTTTTAGATATTATTAACATGAATATGTTTTTGGGCTGGTTACAAAAAAAAAATTTGTGTTGACAAAAAAAAGTTCCAGCACACTTGTTTATTCATAACTTATTATTCTATATATTGTTACTGTTAGCCAAATAACAAAATATATAAGTTAGCAATTATAGGTATATACATAACTCATCGATTAGAGATTTCTGCGATTAAAATGTAAAGGGTAAAATTATTTAATATAATATTATATGTACCTGGAGTTGACTATAAAATAATATAGGCTGAACAATAAAACAACATAGTGTTATAATACATGTTATTGTAATATCAATTTTTGAACACTTAACAAACCAATATAAATAAAGTTTTTTCCGTAGATTTTGTAGACCAACTTGAATATGTAGTTTTATCACAACGACGTACAATTGTTTTTTACACTTAACGGTATTTGTTATAAACGGGTCATTGTATTTACATATAAGGTAAATAAGTATAAAAAATAATGTGCACGTGTATTGTTCAAATAATAACATGTCTTCACCATTAACTAAAAAAATGTGAAGGTTGTATCTAAGTACGAATTTACAAAAGGAGTTTTCAATAGAAAATATACAGGTATTTAGGCCTTTTAATAATTTAAAAGTGGATTTTGTCCGGTTATTCAGAGTTTCTGGTAAATTAAAGAGTAACACATTCTTCAGCCGTGCTTGTCTGTCGATCATCTCGGATATTAATTCATCATTACCTAAAATTGATGAATATGTTTTTGACGATTCAATTTTAGTTTCAATAGTCTCCACTTTAGTTTTTAAGGAGTCATGTTGAGATGATAAAGTGTTTAATTTCGTAGCATGTTCATTAACTTTATTAGTAGAATCGCTAGTTTATCCGCGAGAGAATTGAATGATGCTACTAATTTATTATTTGAAGCTTTAAATTAATTCACAGATTCAATTAAAATATCAAGTTTATCATCTATGTTTGTAAAATAAGTGATACGGCGTAAGATGTAGATAAAACATTTATCAATTGAATACTAAATAATAAGGGGCAGCGTATAGGTAATAATAGGTTGATTTTTACAAAATAAGACCCAATTAAATTATGAAAAAACAAATTATTTGTATCGATTAGATGTGATTTAGAGCTCGAAGTCTACCTGGAATTACCGTCATCAATATATTTTTGGTCAACCATTCACTTCCATACTTAATACTAAATGATAAATTAAAAAGGTATCCAAATATTTTGCGATAATTCGGCAATCTCGGCATAGAATGGACACCTGCATAAATCTTCCAAATATAAATTATTAGCAGTTCATCCCGATTAGCGTGTAAGCCATCATAGGTAGAGGAGACAACAGACACACGGGGTAATGAGTCAGGGGCACTGCAATGCCCAGTAATTGACATATTACCATCTTCAGACCGCGACCTATTTAAGCTCAAGTCATTACTTAATATTTCGTGAACGCTTTAGGATCCAGGTAGAGGTGTAATTCATAACACCAAGTGGCCACTGAGCGGCCGGCATGTGACTGAAACCAACATAATATTATAAGGGACACATCATTATCAGTTAAAATTTTATTCTCAATTCAGAGTCGCTAGAATTATTTTATATTAAATTATGTGTCGCATGCCATATGTTGGTTTTAGTCACATGCGGACGCAAATGTGGCCAGATACCAAAAAATCGTGTTACATATCAATTCAACAAGATTTGTTCTCCCAATTTCAAATCTGACATTATTTATTTTCGTAAGACAATTTTTTAACGAGATACGAGTTCTATTTTAAATAATTTTAAAAATTAAAAAAAAATGAATACCATTTCATGTACCCATAAAGCATCCTGAATGTCTCATTTGAAGCTCGGTAGAATTTTACATGACAGCTAGTATACATATACATATATATATAGATTTAATTATTTAAGAAACCTGTTTCTTTTTCTTGTTTTGGAAGTTAAGTTATTTAGAGGTACGGCCGCCTGTTAAGTTCTTCAAGCGATATATTTATATAAATGTATATAAATGAGACTTAAGGGATACTTAAGTGTAGATACGGCTTAGTCATCCGTCCCGTATTCGGGTCTACTAATATTATAATCCTTTCGACCAACTTGTCAAACAGACACGTTACACATCCATGAGCACCAATTCGTCTGCTTATATCAGCACCCTTATAGACGATCCATGAGATTGTATTCCTCCTCTTGTAACAATATTCATTTCTAATACTAGAATTGTGTGTTTCTTTTTCGAAATCCTCTGTTTTTTAGCTTCGATGCAAAGCGAGAAGGTATTGGTTTTACTCTGATATGGGCTTTTTTTTATCTGTATACACTGTAACTTTTTTAATACTGGACCAACTCCTTCGAATAGCAACTCTATAACTCACAAATTTTATCTAGTTGGTACTTGGGGGGGGGGGGGGGTAAAAGTTGAAAAAGTTTACTTCTTCACAGACGAAATTTGAAAGAAACAAAAAAAAAACCGTACGAGTTTTTAAGTTAGAACTTTTTTTTTTTTACTAAAAACACGGAGTACCAGATGTGAGAAACGAACAGACAGTAAAAACTGTCAGTTGGTAACGTCTACCCGTGTTAGGTTATGTTAGGACCCAATGCACGGTATCATAATATTGTGTTTATTACATGATATCACAGACGAATAAATCGTGTAACTGATTACAGTAGATACACGATTTATTGGGAAAAAAACCTATCCGTGTACTTATTAAGTTACTTAATGATTCTGATACGACAAAACCACTGTCGTTATCTCGTAATTTTATCGCCTGCGTTATATTACTGTACCGAAGGTCAACTATGAGTATATAAGGTTCAACTACCTGTAAATTATGAAGAGGACTGTTGTTTTTTGGACTGAGATTAAGTGTTGGTTTTTATGCAGTATACCGCCCCAAAATGTATTTTTTATTACACAATTTTTTTAAAGGAACACTAATGTTTTGCATATTGTTATACTGTTATTCATTTAAAGAGATTTACGCTTGATTATTTAAATTATCTTTTATAAGAATAGTAATTTGCTTCGTGCTAGTTTTAATTTTTTTAGTTTATAATTTTGAAGCTCTAATTTTGTATAAAATATTTCATTATTTTATTACTATGTTCAAGTTAAGATATATTTTAATAGTATTTAAAAGTCATAATGATAGTACTTTATTTTATGACTAGATCAAATCTCGTGAACATTTAACATCATGATACTGCTCCTATACTATTATTAAAAAAACACTATTTTTTAAATCTTCATAAAAGGTTATTGTTAAATAACAGGCAACAGCCGACCGCTAGTGGCTATACACGTTAGTAATATTTAATTAATAAGTAATATATGTAGGTAAAATTTATTGTTTTCTCCATCACAGTACCAGTATACGATTTATTTTAATTTAAATGTAAGAAAACCAATTTTTCTTTAGAAAATAACAATAAATTAATATACAGGGTGGGCCAGTAAAACGGCGATTTTCTAATGTATTTAAATGGAAAAAACCCGTTTAACTATCCCATCCTTTACGTTTTAGAGGTTCTATGAAAAAGTTTTTTTAGTTGCATTTTAATTTGTACATTGTCAATCTAGTAAAATAGAAGTATAATATAGCTTTGAAATAATATAATCTATGAAGTATAAATAGTTTGTGTGGGATTGCTCTAATGGAAGTATAAAAATACACAAAAATTAATTTTATTGAGAATAAGCGATTATAATTTAAACTATGGAGTACAAACAATTGAAACATGAATCGTCGACCATTCCAACAAAATTTAACAAGTCATTGTATATTTGTTATTTGGTCCACTACGTTTTTGCAAAAAAAAAACCAGTACAGTGGGGTCGGGGCATAGTGGGGACGGGGAGGTCACAGGTTTACAGGAATTTTTAAATCTGAAAGTGATAAAATCACTTTCGAAAAAACGCTTCGATGCAAATCGGTAGTTAGTATTTTCAAGCCAGTACAGTCCAAACCATGCAATACGAGAAATTCTCAATCGTGGCTACTGTTAGATACTAACAAAATAGATATATTCTATTAGTTATTATTTCTTACTAATTAGTTATTTGGATTTATTTGTTTTTTTTTTAACTCAATGCTTTCACTACTCGAGTATTTAGTAAAAAAACATTGAGGTACACGGTGTATGTTCGCTGGAGAAACACATTTGGTTAGTTCAGGTACCGTGTTAGATGTG
>NW_026096156.1:0-47687 GCF_023614345.1 Adelges cooleyi | reverse complement strand
TTGATGAATAAGTTTCTTATTATAAGCAACCCATTCTAATAACAAAATATATTCAGCACAAGATGGACTTCATGTTACCTATAAATTTAGGTGATTAGGCAATTACCCCATAAATAGAAAGATGATCTAATTGAAAAATTGTGTATTAAAATATTATTGAATTGTTGTTAATTATAAATTATAATCGGAATACCTAGTAGTGACAATTGTATTGTTAAAGGACATTGCGTCTGCGATTTATTCATTGGGCATAGTATACTGTAAAATCAAAATTTCACCAAAACTCAACATTTATGTTAAAATTGATAATGATATATATTTACATAGGAACTTCTTCCCTATTCAATATTTCATTTTTTTACTTTTATTATTTATCAACTATAACCCATAAAAGCACTGTAATTGAACAAAAGAGACCTTTTAGCATTTCCATCAACCTGTGTTCCCACGAAGTCCTTTGAACTTTCCTTTGAAAAAACGGTCATAATTTTGCTTAGAGATTTTTAAGTTTTAAAAAAGCTAATTTACATGAAATAGGTAATAAAATAAATACTAACGAAAAGTAAGAGCAAAATGATTTATTAATCAATCAAGACTACATTTTTGTATGTGACATACTACATACTATATAGTACATAATTGCATTACTTTAATAATAGTTAATAATGTAATTAAAATTTTAAATTCTGAACAAAGCATGCAATGATATCATCTTTTCCCCAAAACTCGAGTTCTGAAAGTACAAAGTATTATACATTTTTAATCAAACGAATCAGGTCAGTTCAACAACAAATATATTGATAAAAATTATGTTTTCCACTTGCAAAAAAATTATTATTTCAAATTTTCGTAATTGAAGAATAATTATGTAAAATTACATAATACATTTTATTTTTATAAAAATTTATATAAATTATAGCTGTGCAATCAATAGATAGACTTTATTATTAAAATGTCTTTTCAATAGTTTATGAACATTTTTCTCAACATATTTACTAAATATTTTACTAATGTGTATTACTTATCAAATCCGCTTTCAATTGGGCAACTATATCAGTGGAGATATCCAAACCCTTTTCGATTCTTACAACATTAGTGATAAGTTTTAATAATGTAAAGTTTATACCATTTTCTGCATAATTATTCTTTGTGAATGTTTCTGTTACAAATTCCTAAGGTTATCAGAATAAAAATAAAAGATTAATTTTATAAAACAATAATTCGCATTTTGCAAGTAACAGCAAAAACCTCAGAATATTCATAATCTAAACTTTTATGTACTTTTTATACTTACAAGAATAAATTATACCTATTTTACACAGAATAATTGAAAGTTTGAATACTTCAAATATCCCCGCTAAACTACTTAACTAACCATTAAATTGTAATATAGTAATTTTAGTTTTTTGTTTACCGTCATACTATCGTCACCTGCAATAAACTGGACGATTCTTACAACTTCGTTTTCTGGGAATAATAAATCTGAAAGAACAAAATTTTAAATATCTCTTCAAAATATCACACTAGGTAAATTTAATAGCAAAGGAATTGAGAGTTATATTGTGTTACAATATTTTTATTTTTATGATTTAAGCAACTCTATAAATCACAATTTTTATCTAGTTTGGTACTCCCCAAGATGAGGGGAATAAAAGTTGAAAGGACTAGTACAGTAGGGTCGAGGTATAATGGAATCAAAGCTAAGATGGGACTGACAGGTTACGGGTCTACAGGAATTATTATTAACCTTTAGCAAGCGCTTGGGTCAAGTTGCCACCAATCAAAAATAAAACTTATATATTACAAAAAATATATTTTCTATATTTAGAAGATGATTCATATGATATTGTTTAATCGATTTTCGTATCATAGAAAGTTTTAAAATATGTTAAACAGCTTCAAACTTGGATGTTTCTAAAATAAATGGTTATTACATGATACATGTTTAGACTAATTGTGGAAGTGGTGAACTTTAACGTAGGCCGGTGAAAGAGAGATGCGGTAGTGAAAAAATCACGCCGACTGTGATAATACCTGTTTATTTTGTCATGAACCATGTAGTTACCTACTTATCTACTTTTGAGCAGTTGATTGTCAGTTTTATGGTGTACATAAATTGTATGACGGTTAGATTGTAATGTTAGTTTTCTCTTATTGTTGTGGTATGACATTTTCTATTGAACAGTAAATTCACGTAAGCTACATAGTACGAACTATACGGTATTATACAATTATTAGACATTTGCTTTATAAAGTACCTACTGAAAAGTTTAGAAAAAGTGGGGTTATCATTCAGGTCCAACCAAAAAAACGAGCAGTGTCAAAATATGTTTCCAGGTCTCTCAGATAAAATTTGCTGATGAAGAAAAACTTCCTGAATGTTCTACAGTTTTAGGAAAACGAGGCAGATGTGCCGTTTGTCTAAGAAACAAGGATATAAAAACAACAAATTCATGTCAAACATGAAAAATAGTCATGTGCCTCAAACATATGGAAGTAGCATGTAAGGATTGTTGGAGGATAAATCAATGTTCTACAGATTCAGAATAATTGAATAACAATATAATAATAAAATGCTTTGTAATAATAATAATTATTATTTTTTAATAATAGTAATAATAATAAAATTAAAATAAGAAAAATGGTTGTATAAATGTAAATACACACAAAATTAATAAATATATGTCGTCTTTGAGCCTAAAGAAATAAAAGAAAAACTAATTAAAACAAATTCTGTTATACTAAAATCTTTTGTTTATTGTTTTAAAAGTAAGATTTTGAAGTTAAAATTTTTTTTTTTGTCATAACATTTTTAGTAAAACACATAGTTTTGTATTTATTTTCATTTTATTATTATATAGTCATCGATATTTATGTATCATATTTTGATAAGTTACCATTAGTAACCCATTAGGTCATTAAATTAAACAAAGTTTAACTTTCTATACATATTTTACGCATTTTTAGAAATGGGGTATGATAGACCCCCACGTGACTACGAACGTTAAAAAAAGGCACGCGCCTGCTTAAGGGTTAATAAAAGTCATAAAATCAATTTCAAATAAACGCTTTGATGCTAATTTGTAAACACTGCACATTACTTTAATTCTTTTTTACTACGCTGGTTTATACTGTGCTTGGTTTGGACTGTACTGGCTTGAAAATACTAACTACTGATTCACATCGAAGCGTTTATTCGAAAGTGATTTTATCACATACAGTTGTGATAATTCCTGTAAACCTGTTACCTACAGCCCCCATTATGCCCCGACCAACTGTACTGGCTTTTTTAAAATCTGATGATGCATTTCATATTTTGCTAAATTTTTTGTGCGCACCATTAAAAAATGGTGTCATAATTTTTCTATTTTTTATTTAGTTCACAAATCACAGTTTTACAAATGATAGACTTGATTATTAAAATGTCTTTTAAATAGATTTGTAAATTTTACTCGACATATTTGTTGAATATTATCCTATTATTTATTACCTTCTAATACCCTTCCTAATTCATCATAGCTGAGGAGATTTCCATTTGCGGTTGTTTCCTGTTTTACTATTTCAAATAGTCTCATTATTTCGTTGTAGTTCATTTCATTTGGCTTGTAATGTTCACTGACTATTCTCGTTATGTCTTGCTATTGTTATGTATATAAAAATAACATTATTGCAAATAATTTGCAAGTTTAACTAATCCATATTTAACGAAACTACCAGACATGATATATAGCTTGCGAAAAAAAAAAAAATTTCAGCATTATAACCTTAATATCATAGTAGTCAAATTTTAGCTTCGATCCAGAGTGGCAAAGGTGTTGGTTTTACTCTGATATGGCCTTTTTTTATCTGTATACACTGTAACATTTTTAATACTGGACCAATTCCTTCGAGTAAACTTTTTCAACTTTTATCCCCCCCCCCCTACTCTCCAAAATACCAACTAGATGATATTTGTGATTTATAGAGTTGATACTCGAAGGAATTGGTACAGTAAAAATTTAAAAATATCTAATAAATTAAATTTAATCTATCATATAATACACTCTTTAAATTATAAACCATTGTTAATTTATCATTATTATTTTTGTATTATTTGTACTGTACTGAGCCCGATAGGGCGTATATATTATCAATAAATAAATAAGTATTAAAAAAATTACAGTGTATACAGATAAAAAAAAAGCCCACATCAGAGTAAAACCAATACCTTAACCGCTCTGCATCGAAGCTAAAATTCCTGTAAACTTGTGACCTCCCCATTCCCACTATGCTCCGACCCAACTATGCTCCGTCCCCACTATGCCTCGACACCGCTGTACTGGTTTTTTAAAACAATTTTTATTGTTATCAACAATTGATTATTTATGTGAAAATAAAAGTAAAAACATTACTCAATAACTCTTTGGTACGAAAATGGAGAAGGGAAACCAATAAACAAATGTTCTATATTATATATTACATTTTGTACATAGTTTTCCAAGGATCTCAGCATTTATTATTAATCATAAATGATAAGTGCACTTTTTACTTACAATTTCGTTTTCATTGGCCGGTCTACCCTGACATTGCATAATGTACCATGCAACGAAAAAAAACAGGATCATGTTTTTCAAATACATTTCAAGTGTTCAAACGATAAACTTGGATATGGAATGTTAAATTATTAGTTTTAGCAGTAAAAAGCCGTTGTGAAAATATGAGCTATGACGATTTTATAATGTAATGGAAATATTGTATTATTGCTTGATGGCTGTGATTCAAATAAGGGTTTTTCGAAGAACCGCAGTACTTACTATAAGAAAATACATTTGAAGAATTAAAACAACACCAAGTTTGTAACTATCGAACCGTGCAATTTGGTTTAGGCCACAGATACATAAGAACATTTTTATTTGCGTTGTATGGCATTCTTAATACACGCACTCCTTTACTGTTATTTTTTTATGTACTTACCATATTTTAAAACTGTTTACTCATGTGTAAATTATATACATATATTGTCAACGTTTATCGATATTGTCCCATCTAAAGAACATATCTAAAATGATCTAGAATGGAACAATAACACAAACAAACAATTTTATTAAAAATCTGTTGTTAACCTTATGTTTAAGAAAAACTGTGAAAAATAAACCTAATACCTAAACAGAGGGGTTACATATTTTTTTCTTTTGGACCGATTTACTTGAGTATCATCTCTATATATGCGAAATGGTTAGCGATTAGTACTTTGGTGGATCAAAAGTAGAAAAATCAACTTCTTCACCCCCAAAAACCAACAAAACTCGAAAAATTTCCGGATTTTAGACTTTGAACTTTAGCTTGCTAGAACTTAGCGAAAAACGGTCGGATCGACGCACAAGTTCTTAAGAACATTAATTAGGCATGCTGTCTATCCCCCAATAGCTTAAAATCAAAAGTCGATAACCCTGCATTCCCCCCCCCGCAAGGGTTGAAATTTTTTTTTGTTTTAGACTTGAGAGCTGAAAATTGGACTGAAGATAGGTAGGATACTATACATCTTTAACTTGTAAAAAAAGAAATAAAACAAAAGGAAAACTAAAAAATCATAATTTTTTTTATGACATACATGTAAGAGATACAAATGTTAAATGGATTATCCTGTATCTACCTACCTATATGAAATATGAAAATTATACATATACATATTACACTTATGTTATTGCAATTAAAATATTAAACCACAGAACACTATATTATTATGCAATGGAAATCAGGCTGTAAAGTCAAAACACGAGTAAAAATTATAATTCTTATAATATGGCATGTTAGATTGACATCTCTTAGCGGTACTAAATTGACCAAAAATTCTACCTGTTGAGTATTGATCACTAGAGACACCTTCTCAATAGAATGTGTTTTTAAGTTATCGCTTCAATGCAAATCAGTGGATAAACTAGTACAGTCGCGAAACCAAGCACAGTATAAACCAGCACAGAAGGAATGCATTAAAGGTCTGATTTCCACACAAGTGGCAAAATCACTTTCAAAATAAACTTTTCAATGCTAATCTATGTACGGTAAAAATCACACAAATATCTATAAAATCACTGTAATGGCCACAAGTCGCAAAAAAATGTATTTTTTAAGTATAACGGTAGATACGATTACAGTAGAGACGCAGAGCTGATAAGGTGTTGTTTTTTAATGATGTATTTTAATTTTTTTTTGTGTCTTAAGTGTTTTACGTCAATTTTTTAAAATACATGTTTTCGAAACAAACTTCTTCTTGTATTTTATATATTTTTATTTTCAAGATACATCTACTTTGTTTTTGGTCGAAAATATCCTATAATTTGCCCATCCCTGATATTAAATAGAAGTACCGAGTGTTCAATTTTTTAAAGACAATTTTTTAGGAATGCCGTTAAATACTCAATAAAAAATACTCGAGGGTTTTGTTTGGATTTTAATATTTTTATAGTGCATGCATCTTTTCATAATACATATAATTTAGTACGTTGAAAGTTATTTAAAAAATTAAAATTTGAGTCGTTATGTTAAAAAATGATATAATAAAATGTACTAATTGTGAAATGCTAATGTACGAACATTTTCGGATAAAAATTCAAAATTTATCCGAAAATCATGTAAATAATTATTACCAATAAAACAATTTCTGTTGCAATACGAGTTGTTCATGAAAATCTTATATGTTTTTAACTTTAATTTGAATTGTTTTTTTAGTATTTAATTTGTACAACTGTTAGAAAGGAATATATGGATATTTTGTTCAATTCTTATTCATGACGCAGGTTTAGACTAATATTTAAACACTAGTATAGTTAGAACATTACATGTTTTGTGAATCCCTTATATGTTTTAAATTGTTGGTTTCCAACTATATAACTTAGCGGTTAAATATTTTTTGCGCAAAAATGAGATAAACATGAAAATGTTTTTTTTAACGCTGGTAACTCATATTTATATTTATTTACATTCTTCTAAAACTAATATTACATAAAAATGTTATATTTGATTGCACTAATCACTAATGACAAATGAACGGCTACTATAATATGCCTAGTGAGGAGAATAAAGGGTACGGTGAGGGTCTTTAGAAAAGTACTATTATTACTGAACTTGATTCAAAAATCTCTTTTATGAGAAACTTAGATTCCATACTACAATGCACCTTTGGATTGTAGTGTTATTTTTATCTGCGCCCATTTCTCAACCGCACTTCCCCTCCCATCCTAACTTTAAAACTCTTATAACTTAAGAAATAGTTTTACAAGACTGGTTTTTGACCAGTAAAAATTGTAAGTACATTATTCTTAATTTAAAAAAATTAATAATACGAATTTACATGTTATGTGTCTTAATTTTAAGATACAAAATAAAAAATACATTGTCCGCTCCTGTTAAAAAGACTTTTTTCATTTGCTGGTTTTGTAGAGTCCCCTACCAGATCTAAATTATCTGATAAAGAATTTGTACAACTAATAGTCCTAAAAGGGTTTATATTTTTAGTATTATTGACATTAGTAATGACTTTACATTAAAATATAAATATTAAGATTTTAAAATTAAGTTTAGGGATAAAAAAAGGAGAAACCTGCTGAATTAGGAGAAACGGAGCCATCGGTATAAATGTATAAGAAATTAGGGAAGTGGGAGGAATAGAAGTCATTAAAAAGATAATTGTCTAATGAATTTGATAGGCCATCCAGGTCTTTAGCCATGTGACCTAGGAAGTTAGGCGAGGTAAAAATATCGCTAGCCTAAAGGCGGGAAGAGAAAGGTGTGTTGTAAAGCTGTAGACGAAGACTAAGGTAATAAGATAATTTCTTAAGGAAAGCGAGCATTGAAGAGACACAAGACAAGATATGTAGAGATTTAGGGGCATATTTCCACCTCCTGAAGTAGGTCGAGAAAAAATATAGTATAGTTGTTATGATTAAAAACTCAATTTAACAGCTGCTTATTATATGTATGCATATTGAAATAAAAATATCAATAAATTAATAAGTAAAACAAAAACTGTTATTGTTAATTATTTATTAGTAATTCAATTTTAAATATTTAAGTCATACCTACAATAAATTTAGAAATCTTCAGGGTTGTTGTAATATATAATATATATAAGTAAATTAGGGGTACACAAATTAATCCTACATAATATTTTAAATTGAAACAATTTTGACTTCATATTGTTTCCCAACACATTGGGCGCTGAATTGCAAATATATAAATTTGTTTTTGTAGTTGTGTATTGATTTAGAAAAGTGTTTTTTTTTGTGGGCTGTTGATCAAATAATGTTCACATCGATCCGAAAAATACTTTAAATAAAAACCAATAAAAACAATGGTAAAAAAAAACGATGCGTTTTTACACGCAACACTTCAAGGTCTTTTATATACTTACGCATTTAATAGTGCGAAACAAAAATATTTTGGGTTTTTCTTGAGACTCAAAATTATGCTAACGATTCTAAAAAATTGTTTTTATTGCATACCGTAATTATCAAAACACATTCATATTGACGGCTGGTCGAGAACTGACTTATTATTACAATTATCACATCGCTAATACCGCCTGATGTGACCGGCAATGGGTATTACCCTACAATTGAACTGCTTAATATATAACAGTTTTTATAGCTAATAAACCATTATAATTATTTGTATTGATTCTGAAATAGAAATCCACAATCGAACTGTACAATGATTCACATTAAGAGTCTCACATTATTTATTAAATAGGTACTCTAAAGTAAAAATTTTACATTAGTGTTGCTATAAATTCTTGTAGAACTGTGTAAATTATTATTGTTATATATTTTACTAGTCAAAAGAAATAATACATTTTCGTTTGTTTTTTAATAGGCGTTTTAATTGTCATTACTTTTCCCTCTTTTAATTTTTTTTTTACCTAATTAATTTATATTTATTTAGACATTTCTCTTTCTGTTATTATACACCTTTGTTATTTGACCAAGATCTTAATTGCTTGCAATACTTACTCCCACCATTTAAGCATAACAAATTTAATTAAAACCAAACCAAAGTCAAGAGGATACATTTTTTTTTTGTGTATATTTTTTAGTTTTTTAAATATATATATATATATAAATACATTTTTTTGGAACATCAAAAGAAACTTCTTTTTTTTTTCAAGGCCTATGAATTGGGGTTAGTTAAAAAAGCCAGCACAGTTGGGTCAGGGCATAGTGGGGACAGAGAGGTCACAGGTCTACAGATTTTATTATAATTGATAAAATCACTTTAAAATAAACGCTTCGATGCGAATCTGTGGATAGTATGTTCAAACCAGTTATAGGAGTTTATAATGTATCGTGGGACCAGCAATAATTTACTTAAAATTTAGTCTTGTTCAGGGTGGATACGATAAGGTTTTATCGTCTGTCTATAAAGATTTACTGTCATAGTTACCCATATATCGTAATTAACAATATAATGAAAATATTTTCATTACCTGTTGACTGTTGATTCCCTTATACATTGCAACCTAGAAACTGACTACAGCTAAAGTGTAAATTTTCCCTATATTTACGGTTTTTCCTTAATTAAAAAGAAAATTTGACAACAGATTTTTGAGAAAATTGTATATGTTATAGTTCCATTTTAGATCTACCTTCGGTCTAATTTTCAGATCTAAATTTTTAAAACTTTGCTTGAAAAAGTGAAATAAAGAAAAAAATTCTATCCCTTCTAGGGAAAGAGCTTATAATATTTTTTTGGTTTGTTAATGTTCATCGATAGAACTATATTTGAAGAACAATTCATATAAATTTGGATTTTTTTCGACTATTTTTCAAAAAGTTATAAAGCATCGTAATTTTTAATTAAAAAATTTATAAATTTGTTGTGTATTCCTCGATTTTGATGGGGAAAAGGTGACTTTTTTAATTGTTGCCCTAATAAAGTACCTTCCAGGTATGATTTCTGATCTATAGAGTTGCTACACAAAGAAATCGGTTTAGCGGTTTACAATATATCCGTAGGTCTAGACAAAAAAAAAAAAACACATCATTGTAAAAACAATACCTTCTCAGCTCTGCACCGAAGCTATTATAATAGGCACAAGATGGACTTTGTGTTAACTATAAATTAAGGTAATTAAGCAACTCTCCCAAAAATAGAAAGATGGCCAAAAAAATATGGTTAATATAAGGGCACAATACATTTCTAGTTAGACTGAGTTATTAAATAGTTTGTTTAACTTAAAGTAGGGAAAGGTGGGGGGAATTGCAGGAATTGAAATATCATTGGAACTAAGAAGTCCAGAAATTCCGTTCTTTCTTGAAATCTAACTATAAACTTGTTAGGTGGTAATTATATAAGTTTCAGATTTTTAAAATTACGTTAAATATTTTTTAAAATTTTTTTTGAAAACAGTGCAGATGACCGCCATTGCCCATTATAGTGGGGGTCATACCAGTCACCAAAAAAAAACATGTAAAAGATAGGTGAAAATTTAAGTTTCTAAAAAACATTCAAATTATGATCAAAATATCATGTTATCAGTACAGACCTATTGTACAATGATATTGTTCAAAGACATTGTATGTTTAATGGAAATATTAGTTATGCAAGGTTATTACTTAAGTTATGTTAGACCGTTATTACCATGGTTGAAATTTACAGGTCATTGCACATCGCCTCGCATTGTTATCTTCAGAAATAAAATGACAGCGTAACGGGACATCAATTTTACTATATACTTTACTATTTATATATATTACCGTGTACTTGTATACTTTTTTGTATATTTTGATTTTGATTGGGTGCCGTTACGCTGACATATTTGATTTTCTCATCGAACATTTTATGAAGAAGGGGTATATATGCAAACACCTTGTTTTATTCAATCATGGTTACTACACTATCAGTTTTGACTGGTATTACCCCTATCAGACTTTTTTTTAAATGCATGTATTTACTTGAAAGCTGTTATATTTAGGTGTAATATGAAGAAATAAATGCAATCCTTACCAGTTTGTGATATATTGGAAACAGTCAAAATAGCAAAACATTAGAAATTCTTAATTTGAGATGAATTTTATTTTGGAAAAATATTACAACAAAAGTGATATGAAAATTGGTAATTAATTTTTGGTAAGAAAAAAGTTGTTTATTATTTTGAAACATCTAGTATTACGTTCTGGTTACAACAGTTATCTAATTATGTGCTTATCTAAATTTTAGTTATCATATTTTAAAAGATATTCCATTGGCCGGTATTACCACTGACTGGTATTCCTCCATTCTCCCTTACTCTTTTTGTGGATCCTCAATAAATTTCCAGTTAAAATAAATAAATAACCAGTTGTTTCAACAAATATTTAGTTGGGCCAACTAGAAATTAATCGTGTCCCTACATCAACCATAGTGTTGAACAAGCTATATATTTTTCTATGTAGGAGGTAGGTATAAATCAATTGTAAAGATATATAAAATATATATTTTATGTTGAGTACTGATGATTCATTAAGGATAAGACACTTTTTTTTAAAAATAATTCTAACTTTTAGTTTTCCTTTTTAATAACATTTACATATACTAAATTGGAAATCTTATGTGCCACAAAAATATTTTAATGAATATTATACACACTGTTTAACAAATTTTATTTAAACTATTTAGAAACAGTGGTATTACAGTATGACGCATATGGCAATGTTATTTTGAAAATAACAGAACGTTCATGTTCCTAAAAAACACATGGGCCGGATAAAACATTTCGTTAGCAGTAAACAATTTTGGTTAGCGTTGAAATTATTGTCGAATATTTAAAATATTCTTGATATTTTTCGAACACAATAAATTAAACTGTTAAATATAATATTATACCTAGCTTAAGTCAGAAAATCATTGATGAATAAGTTTCTTATTATAAGCAACCCATTCTAATAACAAAGTATATATTTAGCACAAGATGGACTTCATGTTACCTATAAATTTAGGTGATTAAGCAATTATCCTATAAATAGAAAGATGATCTAATTGAAAAATCGTGTAATAAAATATTATTTAATTGTTGTTAATTATAAATTATAATCGGAATACCTAGTAGTGACAATTGTATTGTTAAAGGACATTGCGTCTGTGATTTATTCATTGGGCATAGTATACTGTAAAATCAAAATTTTACCAAAACTCAACATTTATGTTAAAATTGATAATGATATATATTTACATAGGAACTTCTTCCCTATTCAATATTTCATTTTTTTACTTTTATTAATTATCAACTATAACCCATAAAAGCACTGTAATTTAAAAAAGCTAATTTACATGAAATAGGTAATAAAATAAATACTAACGAAAAGTAAGAGCAAAATGATTTATTAATCAATCAAGACTACATTTTTGTATGTGACATACTACATACTACATAGTACATAAATTCATTACTTTAATAATAGTTAATAATGTAATCAAAATTGTAAATTCTGAACAAAGCATGCAATGATATCATCTTTTCCCCAAAACTCGCGTTCTGAAAGTACAAAGTATTATACATTTTTAATCAAACGAATCAGGTCAGTTCAACAACAAATATATTGATAAAAATTATGTTTTCCACTTGCAAAAAGATTATTAGCTCAAATTTTCGTAACTGAAGAATAATTATGTAAAATTACATAATACATTTCATTTTTATAAAAAATTATATAAATTTTAGTTGTGCAATCAGTAGATAGGTTTTATTATTAAAATGTCTTTTTAATAGTTTATGAACATTTTTCTCAACATATTTACTAAATATTTTACTAATGTGTATTACTTATCAAATCCGCTTTCAATTGGGCAACTATATCAGTGGAGATATGCAAACCCTTTTTGATTCTTACAAACCTAGTGAGAAGTTTTAATAGTGTAAAGTTTATACCATTTTCTGCATAATCATTATTTGTGAATGCTTCTGTTACAAATTCCTATTGTTATCAGAATAAAAATAAAAGATTAATTTTCTAAAACAATAATTCGCATTTTGCAAGTAACAGCAAAAACCTCAGAATATTCATAATCATAAATATTATGTACTTGTTATCCTTACAAGAAAAAATTAACCTATTTTACAAAAAATAATTGAAAGTTTGAATACTTCAAATATCCCCGCTAAACTACTTAACCAACCATTACCTTGTAATATAGTAATTTTAGTTTTTTATTTACCGTCATACTATCGTCACCTATAATAAACTGGACGATTCTTACAACTTCGTTTTCTGGGTATAATAAATCTGAAAGAACAAAATTTTAAATATCTTTTTAAAAAATCACATTCGGCAAATTTAACAGCAAAGGAATTGAGAGTTAAATTGTGTTACAATATTTTTATTTTTATTATTTTAGCAACTCTATAAATCACAATTTTTATCTAGTTTGGTACTTGGGGGAGGGGAATAAAAGTTGAAAGAACTAGTACAGTAGGGTTGAGGTATAATGGAATCAAAGCTAAGAGGGGACTGACAGGTTACAGGTCTACAGGAATTATTATTAACCTTTAGCAAGCGCGTGGGTCAAGTTGCCACCAATCAAAAATAAAACTTATATATAACAAAAAATATATTTTCTATATTTAGAAGATGATTCATATGATAATGTTTAATCGATATTCGTATCATAGAAAGTTTTAAAATATGTTAAACAGCTTCAAACTTGGATGTTTCTAAAATAAATGGTTATTACATGATACATGTTTAGACTAATTGTGGAAGTGGTGAACTTCAACGTAGGCCGGTGAAAGAGAGATGCGGTAGTGAAAAAATCACGCCGACTGCGATAATACCTGTTTATTTTGTCATGAACCATGTAGTTACCTACTTATCTACTTTTGAGCAGTTGATTATCAGTTTTATGGTGTACATAAATTGTATGACGGTTAGATTGTAATGTTAGTTTTCTCTTAATGTGTGGTATGACATTTTCTATTGAACAGTAAATACACGTAAGCTACATAGTACGAACTATACGGTATTATACAATTATTAGACATTTGCTTTATAAAGTACCTACTGAAAAGTTTAGAAAAAGTGGGGTTATCATTCAGGTCCAACTAAAAAAACGAGCGGTGTCAAAATATGTTTCCAGGTCTCTCATATAAAATTTTCTGATGAAGAAAAACTTCCTGAATGTTCTACAGTTTTAGGAAAACGAGGCAGATGTGCCGTTTGTCTAAGAAACAAGGATATAAAAACAACAAATTCATGTCAAACATGAAAAATAGTCATGTGCCTCAAACATATGGAAGTAGTATGTAAGGATTGTTGGAAGATAAATCAATGTTCTACAGATTCAGAATAATTGTATAACAATATAATAATAAAATGCTTTGTAATAATAATAATTATTATTTTTTAATAATAGTAATAATAATAAAATTAAAATAAGAAAAATGGTTGTATAAATGTAAATACACACAAAATTAATAAATACATGTCGTCTTTGAGCCCAAAGAAATAAACGAAAAACTAATTAAAACAAATTCTGTTATACTAAAATCTTTTGTTTATTGTTTTAAAAAAAAGATTTTGAAGTTAAAATTTTTTTTTTGTCATAACATTTTTAGTAAAACACATAGTTTTGTATTTATTTTTATTTTATTATTATATAGTCATCGATATGTATGTATCATATTTTGATAAGTTACCATTAGTAACCCATTAGGTCTTTAAATTAAACAAAGTTTAACTTTCTATACATACTTTACGCATTTTTAGAAATGGGGTATGATAGACCCCCACGTGACTACGAACGTTAAAAAAAGGCACGCGCCTGCTGAAGGGTTAATAAAAGTCATAAAATCAATTTCAAATAAACGCTTTGATGCTAATTTGTAAACACTGCACATTACTTTAATTCTTTTTTACTACGCTGGTTTATACTGTGCTTGGTTTGGACTGTACTGGCTTGAAAATACTAACTACTGATTCACATCGAAGCGTTTATTCGAAAGTGATTTTATCACATACAGTTGTGATAATTCCTGTAAACCTGTTACCTACAGCCCCTATTATGCCCCGACCAACTGTACTGGCTTTTTTAAAATCTGATGATGCATTTCATATTTTGCTAAATTTTTTGTGCGCACCATTAAAAAATGGTGTCATAATTTTTCTATTTTTTATTTAGTTCACAAATCACAGTTTTACAAATGATATACTTGATTATTAAAATGTCTTTTAAATAGATTTGTAAATTTTACTCGACATATTTGTTGAATATTATCCTATTATTTATTACCTTCTAATATCCTTCCTAATTCATCATGGCTGAGGAGATTTCCATTTGCGGTTGTTTCCTGTTTTACTATTTCAAATAGTCTCATTATTTCGTTGTAGTTCATTTCATTTGGCTTGTAATGTTCACTGACTATTCTCGTTATGTCTTGCTATTGTTATATTTATAAAAATAACATTATTGCAAATAATTTGCAAGTTTAACTAATCCATATTTAACGAAACTACCAGACATGATATATAGCTTGCGAATAAAACAATTTTCAGCATTATAACCTTAATTTCATAGTAGTCAAATTTTAGCTTCGATCCAGAGTGGCAAAGGTGTTGGTTTTACTCTGATATGGCCTTTTTTTATCTGTATACACTGTAACTTTTTTAATACTCGACCAATTCCTTCGAGTAAACTTTTTCAACTTTTATCCCCCCCCCTACTCCCCAAAATACCAACTAGATGATATTTGTGATTTATAGAGTTGATACTCGAAGGAAGGTGTACAGTAAAAATTTTAAAATATCTGATAAATTAAATTTAATCTATCATATAATACACTCTTTAAATTATAAACCATTGTTAATTTATCATTATTATATTTGTATTATTTGTACTGTACTGAGACCGATAGGGCGTATATATTATCAATAAATAAATAAGTATTAAAAAAATTACAGTGTATACAGATAAAAAAAAAGCCCAAATCAGAGTAAAACCAATACCTTAACCGCTCTGCATCGAAGCTAAAATTCCTGTAAACTTGTGACCTCCCCATTCCCACTATGCTCCGACCCAACTATGCCTCGACACCGCTGTACTGGTTTTTTAAAACAGTTTTTATTGTTATCAACAATTGATTATTAATGTGAAAATAAAAGTAAAAACATTACTCAATAACTCTTTGGTACGAAAATGGAGAAGGGAAACCAATAAACAAATGTTCTATATTATATATTACATTTTGTACATAGTTCTCCAAGGATCTCAGCATTTATTATTAATCATAAATGATAAGTGCACGTTTTACTTACAATTTCGTTTTCATTGGCCGGTCTACCCTGACATTGCATAACGTACCATGCAACGAAAAAAAACAGGATCATGTTTTTCAAATACATTTCAAGTGTTCAAACGATAAACTTGGATATGGAATGTTAAATTATTAGTTTTAGCAGTAAAAAGCCGTTGTGAAAATATGAGCTATGACGATTTTATAATGTAATGGAAATATTGTATTATTGCTTGATGGCTGTGATTCAAATAGGGGTTTTTCGAAGTACCGCAGTACTTACTATAAGAAAATACATTTGAAGAAGAAAAACAGTACCAAGTTTGTAAATATCGAACCATGCAATTTGGTTTTGGCAACAGATACATAAAAACGTTTTTATTTGCGTTGTATGGTATTCTTAATACACGCACTTCCTTACTGTTATTTTTTTATGTGCTTACCACATTTTAAAACTGTTCACTCATATATGCATATATTGTCAAATTTTATCGATAGTGTCCCATCTGAAGAACATATCTAAAATGATCTATAATGGGAAAATTACAATAACAAATATTTTTTTAAAAATCTGTTGTTAACCTTTTGTCTAAGAAAAGCTGTGAAAAATAAACCTAATACCTAAAGAGGAGGGGTCACATATTTTTTTCCATTGGACCGATTTGAGTACCATCTCTATATATCCGAAATGGCTTGTGGTTGGTACTTCAGTGGATCAAAATTAGAAATATCAACTTCTTCACCTCCAAAAACCAACAAAAATCGAGAAAAAATTTGCCGGCTTTTAGACTTTGAACTTTAACTCACTAGAACTTAGCGAAAACGGTCGAATCGACGCACAAGTTTTGTTAGAACATTACATATTATGTAAATCCCTTATATGTTTTAAATTGATGATTTCTTACTATATAACTTAGCGGTTGAATATTTTTTGCGCAAAAATAAGAAAAATATGTTTTTTTTTAAAGCTGGTAACTCATATGTATATTTACACACACATATATATAAAAGTAAACGAAAACTTTGATATTATTTTCTTAATTGCGATATCAGATTAAGAGCTCATCTATTTACTAAACAACGCCAATATAACAAATATTCTTCTAAAACTAATATTATATGCAAATGTTATATTTTATTGTACTAATCCACTAATGGCATATGAACAGCTACTATAATATGCAAAATAAAGAGTATAAAGAGTACATAGAGAGTCTTTGGAAAAGTATTATTATTACTGAACTTGATTCAAAAAACTCTTTGATGAATAACTTAAATGGTTTATAATTGTAAAAAAAAACATCGCATAACCATAATTTTAACAGAGATGGTCAGTACCTAAAATACAAATATTTAAAATACGAATTTACATATTATGTGTCTTAATTTTAAGATACAAAATAAAAAATACATTGTACATTCTCATCTCTTGTCAAAAAGACTTTTTTTTAGTTGCTGGTTTTGTAGAGTCCCCTACCAGACATAAATTATCTGATAAAGTATTTGAACAACTGATATTCCTAAAAGGTACCAAGGGTTTATATTTTTAGTATTATTAACATTTGTAATGACTTTACATTAAAATATAAATATTAAGATTTCAATACAAGGTGTTCCACTTATCGCGAACCACTCAATGTCTTATAGGGTTTAATAAGAAATAAAAATTTTTTTTTCATCTTTTTATACAATGTGATCTCAATTATTCACAATTATTTTTGTTTTAACCCCCCTCCCAACTTACTTATTTTGATAGCATCTTTTGAAACTTAAATGGTAACGTATATATTTTATTAACCTTTTAAAATAAGAATAATGTATAAACAATTATGACTGGTCTATAACCAGTTTCGAATAACTATAAAGTTATAAAATTTTAGGTTTGGATGGGAGCAAAAACAAAAAAAATTGTAAAAAATTGAGTCTTATTAAACCCTATGAGATATTGAGTGATTCATGATAATTGGATCACCATGTATACAGTATGTCGCAAATAGCAATGTTATTTAGAAAATTACAAATAATATCATGTTTCTAAAAAACACAGGAGCCGTATAAATCATTTTGCTAGCAATAAACAATTTTGGTTAGCGTTGCAAAAAAATGTTGTTCAATATTTCAAATATTCCTATGCTATTTTATTTTCCAAAAAACTTTGATGTTCGGAGATTTTGTATATTTTAACATATGCTCCTTAAAATCTTAAAAAAAAATTTGGTCTAGAAAGACTTAAGCACTTATGGCTATATGTAATAAAATAATAATAAATACCATTAACCATAAAAATGATATACTCTCCGCGAATACGTCGTATTTCGGCAACAACGTTGTCATCTTCAGCGCTCACGACAAACTGAGACCGATGACGGGCGAACCTCTCCCTCTATACCTATTTGTGATAGAGAATCCGAAAATCCGGATTTTTCAAAAAAACGCTTTTTAAGTCATTTGAAAATCATATAATTGTTAAATACTATTACATTATAAAGATGTGTATCTAAGTAAAATTTGTTGATAAAAATTTTTAAAAAAAACTCTTAACTTTGTCTATAAAATGCTTTCGGATTTCGGATTCCTGATTTTTGGATTTCAACAAATCCGAAATTCAAAAGCAGTTTATCTCTTTGGTGTTTTGTTTTATTTTCACATATTTATCAAACGAATGTTACTTAGATATAGAGCTTTATATTGTAAAATTATTTAACACTTATATGATTTTCAAGTAGCTTAAATAGCGTTTTTTTGTAAAAATCCGGATTTCCGATTCCCATCACTAATACCTATACAGCGTCGTCATACCGGAAATGATGACTCATCGTCAACACGTTTTATAAATTTTAATAAAATGTTTTGTAATGGACTTAAGTCCGAGTTTAACAAGTTTTTCCTATTTTTCAACATTTCTATCGCTTCCATAATATTAAGTTCTTTAGAGTTATTTACATTTTTTAGTAATTTAACAGATTTGATGCTGTGATTAGTATCCAATAAAAGTTCCGCAACAGGAGATTTGTGTACTTCCTGGTTTTTAATGTTCCTTATGTGTTCTTTAAACCTAACCCCTATATTTCGTTTTGTCTGACCTACATAGCATTTATCGCATTGTTCTAGTATTTGGTTCTAGTATTGAAAAAATTACAAATTTAATTTATTTAACTACATTGAACAGACATTTTTAAAAGAATATCGGCTTCCTACATAACACAGTATTTTTGCCGAATCTCTTTACACAATTGAAATGGGACCATCTTATGTAGTCAAAACTTTGTCTGGATTATTGGTCTAAAATAAATCGAAATGGGTTTTACGCATACAAAAAGTATTTAAATTAAAAACATTACAAATATTCAAACTTATACAAATTTGCCATTAAATTAATTTATACGGTTAAAATTTATTGAAAACTCTTTTTTTTTTTAATTGCCTATACAAAACTCCTTTAAAACACACCGCATGCAATGCATAACACTACATTTTTATTTTATTTTAGAAAATTGATAATTAAAATTCAAATTAATTACACACGATATGTTTACCAAGCTCTTTCAATAGCTTAGGAAATATAATTATTTGATGTAGAGAAAATCTTAGTACAACATAAGAAAGCATTGGCTTTCTAACAAGTTAGGCAAGTTAGGCAAGTTAGGCAATAACCAAGTTGTTAAACTAAGTTCTACCAGCATTGTTGGCAATATCCGGATTGTTTCATCTAGATAAATTTAACAAATAATTTTGTCTTATCCGGAATGAAAATACTTTAATTGTTTATCTAACTAATAATATCTCATGATAGCAGCGTTGGGTCTTAACGACACGGAGATGACATGTAAATTGTTTGTGTGATTTTCTAGGTTTTGAAAGGAATGTTGTGAAATATAATTATATTTTATTGAGTTGTATTAAAATGAGTTTTTAATAAGTAATTCCAAAGTAAGTTTAATTATATATTACCTAGTTATCTCAAAACTCATTGTTATAATCAATTATTTAAATTAAGTAAAACTTAAAAATCGGTTAATAGCTAATTTACATAAAGTAAATTACAAAGGTAATTACAAATACATAAGGTAATAAAATAAATACTAACGAAATTTAAGAGAAAAATGATTTATTAATCAATCAAGACTACATTTTTGTATGTGACATACTACATAGTACATACATGGATTGATTTAATAATAGTTAATTATGTAATCAAAATTGTAAATTCTTAACAAAGCATGTAATGATGTCATCTTTTTCCCAAACAGGAAACTCGCGTCCTGAAAGAACAAAGTATTATACATTTTTAATCAAACGAATCAGGTCAACAACAAATATATTGATAAAAATTATGTTTTCCAAATTATTATTATTTCAAATTTTCGTAATTGAAGAATAATTATGTAAAATTACATAATACATTTTATTTTTATAAAAATTTATATAAATTATAGCTGTGCAATCAATAGAAAGACTTTATTATTAAAATGTCTTTTCAATAGTTTATGAACATTTTTCTCAACATATTTACTAAATATTTTAATAATGTGTATTACTTATCAAATCCGCTTTCAATTGGGCAACTATATCAGTGGAGATATCCAAACCCTTTTCGATTCTTACAACATTAGTGATAAGTTTTAATAGTTTAAAGTTTATACCATTTTCTGCATAATTATTCTTTGTGAATGTTTCTGTTACAAATTCCTAAGGTTATCAGAATAAAAATAAAAGATTAATTTTATAAAACAATAATTCGCATTTTGCAAGTAACAGCAAAAACCTCAGAATATTCATAATCTAAACTTTTATGTACTTGTTATACTTACCAGAATAACTTAAACCTATTTTACACAAAATAGTTGAAAGTTTCAATACTTCAAATATCCCCGCAAAAAACTACCTAACCAACCATAATATAGTGATTTTAGTTTTTTATTTACCGTCATACTATCGTCACCTGCAATAAATTGGATGATTTTTACAACTTCGTTTTTCGGGAAATTAAAACCTTAAAGAACAAAATTTTAAATATCTTTTTAAAAAGACAGCTTCTATTGAACAGTAAATACACGTAAGCTACATAATACGCACTATACGGCGTTATACAATTATTAGACATTTGTTTTATAAAGTACCTATTTTTAGGAATGGGGTATGATAGACCCCCACGTGACTATGAATGTTAAATAAAGGCACGCGCCTGCTTAAGGGTTAATAAAATCAATTTTAAATAAACGTTTCGATGCTAATTTGTAAACACTGCACATTACTTTAATTATTTTTTACTACGCCGGTTTATACTGTGCTTGGTTTGGACTGTACTGGCTTGAAAATACTAACTACTGATTCACATCGAAGCGTTTATTCGAAAGTGATTTTATCACTTACATTTGTGATAATTCCTGTAAACCCATGACCACATTATGTCCCAACCCCATAGTACTGGTTTTTTTAAAATCTGATGATGCATTTCATATTTGCTAAATTTTTTGTGGGCACCATCAAACAAATGGTGCCATATATATTTATTATTTAGTTACTTCACAATTTACAGTTTTACAAATGACAGACTTGATTATTAAAATGTCTTTTCAGTAGATTTGTACATTTTACTCAACGCATACTATACTAGTATATTATGTATTCATTTATCGAAATATAAAATGATTTTGTGGTTTGTAGTCTACTACGTGTGTAGTAAACTAATAACAAATACTTCAAATACATAAAAAAACAAGAGGTCAGAGGATTATTAGTTTTTACAGAAATGTTTAGCATATTTCTCACTCAAAATTAAAGTATGTTTTTTTGTATTATTACAGAAATCTTATATTTGTGGAAAACACATTTGATATGTGTTTTTCAATCGTACAAACGTGAAGAGGAAAAATAACATCAATATTTTGTAAGCACACCGCACGTTTTATTTAAACAACAGCTGTAATAATTCCTGTAAACCTGTGACTTCCTCGTCCCCACTATGACCCTATCCCACTGTACTGGCTTTATTTAATTCTGATTATGCATCTCATATACTGCTAATTTTTTTGTGTACACCATTAAAAAAATGGTGTATATTTTTTTAATTATTTAATTAGTTTACAATTTACCGTTTTACGAATTATAGACTTGATTATTGAAATGATTTTTTTAATAAATTTGTAAACTTTACTCAACACATTTGTTGAACATTATCCTATTATTTATTACCTTCAAATTTTTTTCCTAATTCATCAAGGCTGAGGAGCTTTCCATTTGCGCGGGTTTCTTGTTTTACTAGTTCAAATAGTCTTATTAACTTTTCGTAGGTCAGGTCATTCGGCTTGTAATGTTCACTGACTATTCTTGTTATGTTTTGCTATTGTTATAAGAACAAAAATAATTTATTTAATTGTATACTACTAAATGCAAGTTAAACTGATCCTTATTTAACGAAATAAAATTGCCTAACTACCAGACATATTATATGGCCTACGATTTTTTTTAGTATTATAACATTAATTTCATAGTAGTTCAAGTTTCTTTTTCTTATTGTTATCAACAATTGGGTATTAATGTGAAAATATTACTTAAAAAACTCTTAGGTGCGAAAATGGAGAAGGGAAAACAATAAATAAATTTTCTAAACAATATATTACATTTTGTACATAGTTCACCAAGGATCTCAGCATTTTCTATTAATCATAAATGATAAATGCTCATTTTACTTACAATTTCTTTTTGATTGGCCGGTCTACTACCCTGACATTGCATAACGTACCATGCAACGAAAAAAAACATCATCATATTTTTCAAATACATTTCAAGTGTTCAAACGATAAACTTGGATACGGAATGTTCGAAAAATGAAGAATTAAAACAGTACCAAGTTTGTAACTATCGAACCGTGTAATTTGCTTTAGGCCACAGATACATAAGAACATTTTTATTTGCGTTGTATGGCATTTTTAATACACGCACTCCCTTACTGTTATTTTTTTATGTACTTACCATATTTTAAAACTGTTTACTCATGTGTAAATTATATACATATATTGTCAACGTTTATCGATATTGTCCCATCTAAAGAACATATCTAAAATGATCTAGAATGGAACAATAACACAAACAAACAATTTTATTAAAAATCTGTTGTTAACCTTATGTTTAAGAAAAACTGTGAAAAATAAACCTATTACCTAAACAGAGGGGTTACATATTTTTTTCCTTTGGACCGATTTACTTGAGTATCATCTTTATATATGCGAAATGGTTAGCAATTTGTACTTTGGTGGATCAAAAGTAGAAAAATCAACTTCTTCACCCCCAAAAACCAACAAAACTCGAAAAATTTGCCGGCTTTTAGACTTTGAACTTGAACTTGCTAGAACTTAGCGAAAAACGGTCGGATCGACGCACAAGTTCTTAAGAACATTAATTAGGCATGCTGTCTATCCCCCAATAGCTTAAAATCAAAAGTCGATAGCCCTGCATTCCCCCCCCCGCAAGGGTTGAAATTTTTTTTTGTTTTAGACTTGAGAGCTGATAATTAGACTGAAAATAAGTAGGATACTATACATCTTTAACTTGTAAAAAAAGAAATAAAACAAAAGGAAAACTAAAAAATCATAATATTTTTTATGACATACATGTAAGAGATACAAATGTTAAATGGATTATCCTGTATCTACCTACCTATATGAAATATGAAAATTATACATATACATATTACACTTATGTTATTGCAATTAAAATATTAAACCACAGAACACTATATTATTATGCAATGGAAATCAGGCTGTAAAGTCAAAACACGAGTAAAAATTATAATTCTTATAATATGGCATGTTAGATTGACATCTCTTAGCGGTACTAAATTGACCAAAAATTCTACCTGTTGAGTATTGATCACTAGAGACACCTTCTCAATAGAATGTGTTTTTAAGTTATCGCTTCAATGCAAATCAGTGGATAAACTAGTACAGTCGCGAAACCAAGCACAGTATAAACCAGCATAGAAGGAATGCATTAAAGGTCCGATGTCCACACAAGTGACAAAATCACTTTTAAAATAAACTTTTCAATGCTAATCTATGTACGGTAAAAATCACACAAATATCTATAAAATCACTGTAATGGCCACAAGTCGCTAAAAAACGTATTTTCTAAGTATAACGGTAGATACGATTACAGTAGAGACGCAGAGTTGATAAGGTGTTGTTTTTTATGATGTATTTTAATTTTTTTTGTGTCTTAAGTGTTATATTTTTTACGTCAATTTTTTAAAATACATGTTTTCGAAACAAACTTCTTCTTGTATTTTATATATTTTTATTTTCAAGATACATCTACTTTGTTTTTGGTCGAAAATATCCTATAATTTGCCCATCCCTGATATTAAATAGAAGTACCGAGTATTCAATTCAATTTTTAGGAATGCCGTTAAATACTCAATAAAAAATACTCGAGGGTTTTGTTTGGATTTTAATATTTTTACAGTGCATGCATCTTTTCATAATACATATTTTTTAGTACGTTGAAAGTTATTTATAAAATACTTTAAATAAAAACAATGGTAAAAAAAAACGATGCGTTTTTACACGCAACACTTCAAGGTCTTTTATATACTTACGCATTTAATAGTGCGAAACAAAAATATTTTGAGTTTTTCTTGAGACTCAAATTATGCTAACGATTCTAAAAAATTGTTTTTATTGCATACCGTAATTATCAAAGCACATTCATATTGACGGCTGGTCGAGAACTGATTTATTATTACAATTATCACATCGCTAATACCGCCTGATGTGACCGACAATGGGTATTACCCTACAATTGAACTGCTTAATATATAACAGTTTTTATAGCTAATAAACCATTATAATTATTTGTATTGATTCTGAAATAGAAATCCACAATCGAACTGTACAATGATTCACATTAAGAGTCTCACATTATTTATTAAATAGGTACTCTAAAGTAAAAATTTTACATTAGTGTTGCTATAAATTCTTGTAGAACTGTGTAAATTATTATTGTTATATATTTTACTAGTCAAAAGAAATAATACATTTTCGTTTGTTTTTTAATAGGCGTTTTAATTGTCATTACTTTTCCCTCTTTTAATTTTTTTTTTACCTAATTAATTTATATTTATTTAGACATTTCTCTTTCTGTTATTATACACCTTTGTTATTTGACCAAGATCTTAATTGCTTGCAATACTTACTCCCACCATTTAAGCATAACAAATTTAATTAAAACCAAACCAAAGTCAAGAGGATACATTTTTTTTTTGTGTATATTTTTTAGTTTTTTAAATATATATATATACATTTTTTTGGAACATCAAAAGAAACTTCTTTTTTTTTTCAAGGCCTATGAATTGGGGTTAGTTAAAAAGGCCAGCACAGTTGGGTCAGGGCATAGTGGGGACAGAGAGGTCACAGGTCTACAGATTTTATTATAATTGAAAGTGATAAAATCACTTTTAAATAAACGCTTCGATGCGAATCTGTGGATAGTATGTTCAAACCAGTTATAGGAGTTTATAAGGTATCGTGGGACCAGCAATAATTTATATTGCTATAAATATTTCATATTTGATTTTCTCATCGAAAATTTTATGAAGAAGGGGTATATGTGCAAACACCTTGTTTTATTCAATCATGGTTACTACCCCATCAGTTTTGACTGGTATTACCCCTATCAGACTTTTTTTAAATGCATGTATTTACTTGAAAGCTGTTATATTTAGGTGTAATATGAAGAAATAAATGCAATCCTTACCAGTTTGTTATATATTGGAAACAGACAAAATAGTAAAACATTAGAAATTCTTAATTTGAGATGAGTTTTATTTTGGAAAAATATTACAACAAAAGTGATATGAAAATTGGTAATTAATTTTTGGTGAGAAAAAAGTTGTTTATTATTTTGAAACATCTAATATTACGTTCTGGTTACAACAGTTATCTAATTATGTGCTTATCTAAATTTTAGTTATCATATTTTAAGAGATATTCCATTGGCCGGTATTACCACTGACTGGTATTCCTCCATTCTCCCTTACTCTTATTATAGGGGCTCAATAAATGTCTAGTTAAAAAAAAAATATAAAATGTTGTTCCAACAAATATTTATTATACAATTCTAGTTGAAAATTTTAATTTTCCTTTTTAAATCATTGATAAGTAATTTATTTAAAACTCATGTGTCGAAAAATATTTAAATGAATATAAGATACATTATAAAACAGAACGTTCATGTTTCTACCGTTACAATATTTGCTTAATTGTAGTATAGCATATGATATGTGAAGCAAATTATTAAGTATCTACGAGCAAAAATCTGAAGCAGGTATACATTTATTACAAAATAAATTTTCAGTTATGTAAAAGAGCCTTCAGATGACATTTCGACGCATATCAGCAAACTACAGAGTCTTCAAAACCAACTTGCTCTTTCGGGAGAGAAAATCTCTGATAATATGTTGCTAACTAAAATTCTTATGACTTTACCGCCATCTTATAAACATATTTACAGTGCATGGGACAATATACCTCAAGCAAGTAAAAATTTTAATGAACTTACATCTCGGTTGCTAATAGAAGACTCAAGAATGTCTCAAGGAAGTTCAGAGGTTGAAGCAGAGGAATCCAATGCTTTGACTGTCAAAAGATTTCAAAAGAAAATTTTAAGAAGAGTGGTGGTAATGTTGGTAATGAACGTAATTTTAGTAATAATAATACTAAAAAGATAGACCCCTGTTTTTGATGCAAGAAACTAGGTCATCTCAAGAAAGACTGCAGGAACTATCAAAAGTACCAGAAGGATCAGGGTGAGGCAAAACCGGATTCGCCAAGTACAAGTTTAACAGGTCAAGCGTTCTATAGTGAACTTGTATTACTGATCGCAAAGAGAATCAATGGTATTTGGATTCAGGAGCTACTGAACACATGACAAGCAACAGAGAGTGGTTTGTGAACTATAAAAAATTCAGGTCATTAGTGAAAATAAGGATTAGCGATGGTACGAATTTACAGGCAAAAGGTTCGGGTAGTATAAACATAATATGTTATGTGGGAAATAACATGAATAAAAATTTTTTGTGTAATGTGTTATATGTACCAAATTTAAAGTATAACTTATTTAGTACGGAAAAGGCATTAGATAAAGGTTTGAAGATGGAATCAGACAGTAAGAAATTGTTAAATAAATAGTTGAAAAACTATGAAGTCGTTTGCACTAGAGAACGCAAAAACGGGTTATACAATATGAACATTGAGATTTTACAGCAAATAGCCGACGACGTGACATTGACCGACCAAGGTAACGGGCAAATGGAAGTAAAAGCAGCGATCGCAGGTTCCATTCAGTTTTGACATGAGTGCCTTGGACATCAATGTAAACAGTACGTAAAATCATGTTTGCTTAAACATAATATAAATGTAAGCGGTGATTGGAACCAGTTTTTTGCAGTGACTGTGTGATTGGGAAGTAACCGAGAAAGCCATTTCAGAGTCATTTGACTGCATCAAGTGAAACCGGAGAGTTAATTTATCCAGATTTATGTGGTCCAATGCAGCAAAAATCTTTGGATCATTCCCAATATTTTTTAATGTTCAAGGATATGCATTATCGGACGGTCTTTTGTTTGAGAAATGAAAATGAGGTCAAAAATAAAATAGAGTTATTTATTCGATCTGTTAAAAATGATTCTGGAAATAAAGTAAAAGCTATTAGAACTGACGATGGTTTAGAGTTTGTTTCTAAAGATGTAACAAGTATTTTGCAGAAATATGGCATCCGACATGAAAAAACAATAGCGTACATACCAAAGCAAAATTCTGGGGCGGATCGAGAAATGAGAACTATTGTGGAAGCAGCACGTACATTGATTCATTCAAAGAACATGGACTTATCATTTTGGGCAAAAGCAGTTAATACATCATTACATTACATGTAAAGTTGTTATTTTATTCATTCTCGCAGAAAAATAATGTTCATTGACAAAAAATACTGTGAAACCTTGAAAACAACAGTTGTAAAATTTTATAAAAGCAAATAGTAGTATATCGACTTGCACCGAATAAAAAAATTCATTTTTTTTTTATATTTCTGTATTCAAGGCCTTTGTACACATAAGAACTATTACAACAACAACAGCAGAGAACGCAAAAACAATTTAGTACTACCGTAAAATTAATAGATTTTGAACTCAAACCTATGCATCGATAAAATATCTGTTTAAAATTTTCCCTTATAATGTAAATTGTTCAAATTCAAAAAAAGTAGTAGTCCAGTAAAATGATGCCCATGTACCTATGCTGCTTGATTTGTACAAAATAAAAATTTAACTAGAAAGTTAGTGTGTGAATTAAAAATATAAGGGATTAAGAAAAGTCGTTTATTAATAAATACATTTGTGTGAAGTCAAAGTTTGTTGGTCGAAAGAGGTTATGTACAAATAATAAATACTATGCGATTTTGTATTAAAAATAAAATATATTATGGTTACTGGTCACTCGATTGTTCCGTGGTTAATGGTGTATAGTTTAGATACTAGATTGTCATCCGAGATAATCAGCTAATAACTAGCTCCGGTTAGATTAGGTTAAAGTGTAAAGTCCGTTATATGTAACACCGTTATACCTAATAATGGGTGGTTATTTATTATACTGATTATGATATGGAATGGGCTAACATAAAATTATTATTATATTTTATGTGATGACTGAAGTAATAAAACTACTTGTCTTTGTTGAATCGAATGAAATTATTAAAAAATATAGACAAAAATTCAAATCTTTACAAAGTCATATACAGCGAACAAATGGGTAAAAATTTAAAATTCAAACGCTAACATTTTTTTAGATTTTTTTTCTATATATTTATGGAATTTTAAACATATGTTCCCATTTGAAAAAACGAGGTTCGTACATCTTTAACGTATAAGGGTTAAAGATAAAATTTTTCTAAATATTGAAAAATATAGTAAAATATGTACCTAAAAGTTTCTTCCTCTTTCTTCATTGGTATCACAACTCTTCAAGAGTTTTTGCCACCATCAATACCACCTTCCACTCTTCTCGGTTTTGTACTTTTTCTTCCCAATTTGATATCACTAGTTTCTCTAAGTCCTGCTTTATCCCATCTATCCATCGCTTCTTTGGACGTTCTCTTGGTCTCTTCCCTGTGGGTTTTCATTCGACCGCCGCTTTAAGGTACTCTGAGCTTGACCTTCTCATCACGTGCCCAAACCATTTTATTCTCTGTGCTTTCACAAAGTTGGTTATCCTTGGTACTCCTGTCAATTCTCGGATCTCTTTGTTCATTCTTCTGCGCCAGCATCCCAGTTCGTTATCGTATACTGGGCCGCAGATGATTCTCAGCATTTTGTTTTCGTACGACATAAGTTTTTGTTCCATTCTGCTTGTTAAAGGCCATACCACACATCCATATATTAGTGTTGGTCTAATTATCGCCGTGTAGAGATGTACTTTGGTTCTTCTAGTAACCAGTTTAGATTTTAGGTATTTGGTTAACGAAAATGATGCCTTTTCTGCCTTGATGATTCGGCTATTTAATTCGACGGACCAGTCATTATTACCACTGATAGAGGCCCCAGATATGTAAATTAATGCACTTTTTCAAATGTACGTCCTTGAATCACTACATTGCCGACCTGGTTGTTTTCTGGTAATAGCTCCATCACTTTAGTTTTATTATCATTTACATTCAGCCCTATGGTTTTTGCTTCGTTAATGAGGGCTACGGTGCTCTGCGTCACACTCTCCCCATCGTCACCAACTATATTCAAATCATCTGCAAAACCTAAAATACCAATCTTGTTTGTGCCGATGTCGATACCTTTGTATACTCCGTACGACTTTCTTCAGTGCATTATTGAACAGTAGTGGTGAAAGAGCGTCACCTTGCTTTAAGCCTGTTATCAGTTGTTACATTATTTACAATAATGTATTTGTAAAATTTTATAATAAATTACCTGTAGTCATTACTAAAACAATAAATGACAAAACCACTATTCTGATAAGACTTTCTTTGAACGCCATCCATAAAATCCGCTATTGCTCTGGGGAAAAAATTATACTTTGAAACGATATGGCTTCTACGGTTCGAGTGCGACTTAAAACGGTGTAACGTACTTTACAGTGAAATTCGCCACTGAAATATTATTTATTTAAAGAAACCGCGAAAACAATTTTATTATTTGTACCGACCAAACTTTTACGCGAAAACAAGTCGTGTCCATTGAGTACAGGGTGATTATACATGCAGATACATATTTTACTATATTTTTCAGTACTTAAAACATTTTTATCTTCATATCTTATACGTAATATAAGTGTGCACTCGGAAAAGTTAGTACGATTCTACATAATATTAAAAAAAAGCTAGTGTTCGTTGCTGCTTGTTTGAAATTTATGGTAATTTTTTTTTCTCAATTTAAAGACACCCGTTATAAAGTTTTGTCGATGGCAGTCTGCGAAGGCTGGAAGTCTATGCCGACGGCATAATTGGGGACTGTCAAAGCGGCTTTATGAGAGGGAAATCCGCCACATACCCCATTTTTATTATCAGACAATTGTTAGAAGAGTACTATGAGTATGGTAGAGAAGTGCATCTTTGCTTTGTGGACTTTAAACAGGCGTACGATAGTATTATGAGAAAAAAATTATGGTCAGCGCTGGAAGAATTTGGTATACCGACCAAATTACTCCAGCTAATAAAAGAGAGCAATACCGATACATACTGTAAAGTAAAAGTTCCGAATAAACTGTCAGAAAGTTTCGAAGTTAGAGCTGACCTAGGATAGGGAGATGCGCTTTCCCCTGTACTTTTCAATCTGGCGTTAGAAATTAGATCTCTCCCCGTTAGACAAATGATGGAAATTCTGGAAAGAAGAAGGAGAAGAATATCAAATAAAATGTCTAGAAGTTAGACTTGGTTAATAACCAAGTGTCGGGCTTCAGTGTTTGAAGTTTAATCGCTAGAAGTACACGCGGCATGAAACATTAAAGGTATATAATATGCGCAAGTGCTTAAGGTGTGGTGGTATATCAAAGTATGAGTATTATAAGTCCAGGGTGTAAAACTGAAATAATTACAATAGCACAACATGTGTAATGTATTATGTTATTAAAATAAATTACCTAGATAATATAGTATAGTTGTTTCTTTTTAGGGAGGAATGAACACATACAATTTTTTTGTCAATAATGTATACAAATTTAAAGCACACAATGTAGCTCGAGGAGTAAATAATTAAAAATTTTAAGATATTTTTGATCGAAATATATGATTATTTTAATAATAATTAAACTATTTAAATTTATTCATATATTAATTTTTTTTTATAGATAACTAAATATTTGTTTACAAAATATTTTAAAATAAAAACAGAATTGCATACATTATAAGTATTTATTTATAAGAAATAAACCAAAAATATTTCAATAACGTCCATGTCTACAGGATTAAAAATAAGTAAAATAGTTATGTGTAATCATTTTAAAATAAAGTATAGGTAGTTTAAACTTTTATAAAAACTATTAGCTTTTTTTAGTGTGCGTTCATATAGCTAACCTACAATACTTAAATTTTACAGTAATGCTGCAAATTAAATTATTGAAATTTTCAAAGGAAAAAATTTTAACCACAAATAAAGTCACATATTATATAATTTTCGAAACATAAAATAGATAGGTACCCCATAGAAGAATTTTTTTTTAATTTATAAATGAATTATAAGTGTTAAAAGTTGTAGACAAATGATGAAAAATATTTTTTGGTAAATATAAGTATAGGGTGGAGAGAATAATTATTAAGATAAAAAGCGCAAATGAGTATAAATGATTTAAAAATTAAGTATACTATTTAGAACGGGATAGTTATTATAAGTAAACAAAAAAGGCTTTAACTATAAAATACTTTTTTTTTAATGAGTTAATCTCACAGGAGCTTTTTCGGAACAAATAGGTTTTAATTGTTTTGCATTTATTTTAGTCAGGGAGTAATGTCTGATTTTTGGCTGGTCAACTTTAATAGGAATTAAAAAATCAAAGCACAATCAAATTAATATATGTAGTAGGTATAATTATATGACGTATAAATACATTATGTTATGACATCAATTAAATATTTTAATCAAGAAAATTATTCATAATGTTAAGTGCATGGTCATTTGAACGAAAACATAATTGCATGAAATTTATTACATAACAAAAAATGTGAAAACTTGATTTTAAACAATTTATGCATAATATATATTTTAAAACAAAAATTATTCGCGTAACGCATAAAAGATAATTAGAATTTTGAACAAGCAACATAAAAATGTAAGATATAAATAAAAAAATCATAATCACAATAATATTATGTATTATTTCATAGTGAAAATATGTTTTTTTTTTAAATTGAGTAAGATGAATTACAGATCAGCATACTGTAGTTAAAAAGTATGAAATTATAGCACAAAACTAATTATACAAGACTTCAAGTAATTATTCACATCTGACATATTTTATACTATGGAACAGATAATGCCATCTAAAAAAATAATATCGTATCAATTTGATTTCAATGTTTTTAGCTAGGTTTTTACTTAATTTTTTTTTGTAATGATATAAAAAATAGTTTTTATAATAAAATATGATTAAATTTTATAAAAGTACAATAATTTTAGTATACTCACTAGCTAACACTGAAATTAAAACAAATGTTTTTTAAATAATTTTTTTATAGTAAATTATTAAATTTGATAAAAGTAAAACAATTTTAGTATACTCACATTGGTCACAAGCTGAAATCAAAACAAACGTTTTTAAACAATTTTCAACTATAAATAAATAAATATGATAAAAATAAAATCAATTTAGTGTACTCACCTTTGCAACCTGAAATTAAAAGAAATGTTTTTTTAATAATATTTTTGAATAATAAAGGATTAAATTTGATAAAAGTACAACGATTTTAGTATACTCACATTCTTTGCAAGCTGAAATTTAAACAAATGTTTTTTTTTTTTTTAAATATTTGTTTAATAATCAATTATTAAATTTCATATAAGTATAGAAGTTTAGTATACTTACGCACACAACCTGAAATTAAAACAAATGTTTGTTTTAAATATTTTTTGATAGTATATTATTAAATTTGATAAAAGTAATATAAGTTAAGTATACTCACACGGACAAGCTGAAATTAAAACAAATTCATTTTTTTAATAACTAATGAAATATTTACAACATATTATAAAAAAATCCAAATTTAAAATAATATTTAATGCCTAAATGTATATAGACTATTTAACTATGACCCACTCAATAACTAAGAAGAAATTAGATTTTTTTATTCTTTTTATACTTTTATGAGTTTATAAGTTGGGACAAATTCATTATATTTTTAAAAAATATAACCCTATCCCTTATATGTTAAAATCATAAAAACTTGGGGTTTTTAAAGGCAACTAATATATTTGATTAACTTATTAAATTAAGAATAATTTGCTGAACATTGTGATTGGTTGATAACCGTTTAGATAATTATCTTCAAAGTTATATGAGTTTAAAATTTAGGGCGGAAGGAAGGACAGAGATCAGATATATTTTTATCTGAGCGCATTCACTTAACCGCACTTCCCCTCCAGTTTAACATGTAAACTACAATAACTTTTATACTAATTATCCAAAACTGGTTAGCGACCAGTCTCAAAATGTTCAGCAAATTATTTAAAAAGTTTGTCAAAGTATTTGATGAATTAAATATACAATAGAATAACGTAAAATATTTTGAGAAAATTGCAAAATTAACCTAAATAATTTTTTACCTATCTGTGTAAACGTATACATACCTTCATCATCACGTGCTAGAAAATGATAAATTTATAACAATCAATAAAATTAATACCAGGCACAGTCGGGTTAATTATTATTTAATTATCTGCCATAAATTTATACATACCATCAGTTTTTATATCTAGAAAATAATATTCAATTAATTACATTTTGGACACAGTAACTTATTATGTGATTATTTATTTAACTTTTACTAGTCCAACACTGTATAGTAAAATATTTGTAAGAAATACTTTTTTATAAATCAATTTTTTAAGACATATAAATAATAGTATATTTTTATTAATTACTTGGCAATCTCAAAATAGTTTGGCCTGTAGCTTTTAACCCTTCGAATCCTTTTATATATTGCTTATTCACTGTTATTCCTCCCATTGAGTCGTACTTGATTTTTATATTCTCGTATCCATTGTCTGGTGTAACTGATTTGTTATTGATCACCAGTCTATCTTTACCATTCCATCTAATGTTTATATCTTGATTTCCGAGTATACCTTTTGGCTGTTCCTCATCGTTGATTATAAGTTTGCATGCTTTAAAGACCACTGGTCCCCCTTGGTTTACTTGCCCCTGTTCTATGTTTTCTTCTACATTTTCTAATTCTCTCCCTGGAAATTTATTTTCATTAGCCGTGAGTACATTGTATTTATATAGAGGGTGATCAATTAAACATAAGACACTCATTTTCTAGGAGAATATTTACAGTCCAAAATAAGTAAGGACTGTACATAGCCACATCGAATTAAAAATTATTGAATATATATAATGTATTGAAAGAAATGCAGAATTCGCCTAAATTGTTATTAACTTATTTACGTAAATGTATACTTACTGCCAGTTTCCGACTCTATAAAATAATATTCAGTTAATTCAATTATAGATACAGTAATGTATATTCATCTACGTAAACGTGTACATACCGAAAGTTTCCATTTCTAGATAATAATGAAGTAAAAACCTTTAATTAATTAAACTTTGGAGACAGTAAGGTTTAATTTTACAATACTATAATAAATGCAAAATTCAACTAAATTATTATTTACTTATCTAATTAAATGTAAAGTTACTATTGGTCAATATAAATAGTAATGTACAGAGCAACAGTGGTGCAATTAGCTGGGGTATAGGGGGGTACTTACAACAGGGCACCCCAATTTAAGAGGTACATATTTTTAGCGACTTCATATTTATGGTACCTATATTAAGATAACGTAACGCCCGCATGTATAAGTAAACATGACTTATTGATTACATTAATTTTTTTATACTTTACTAAAGATAGTGTAGCAAAAATTTGTTATTTTGTTCTAAAAGTTTGAATTTTTTTAAGTATGATATTCATGATAATGATAAAAAGCTCATGTAAAATCAATCACCTATACGTACGGATGTACCTAGTAGTAAATGTATGTATAAATTTTGTTTAGAGAAGTAATGTGCGAGTGATCCCTCTATGGTCATTTGTAAAAACAACGATGTAAACTCCATTAGCTGAAGGCATCATATTTAGTATTACACCAAGTCACTAGAACACCTAGTTGCGCCACTACATAACAACATTGAATTATAAATTAATTTAAAAAATGATCGAAATAAGTGTATTATTATTAAAAAATAAAAATATTATGTTAATTATAATTTATTATTTTATAAATGTAAACTTACTGACAGCTGCAGGCGGGGTTACTAAAAAGGAATACAGTTAATAATAAGTCAAAAGGACCAATAAAATAAAATAAATGTATACTTAAACCAAATAAATAACATTGGGTACAAAAAGATATGATAATGAATTAATTTGAAAATAGATAGAAATATATTACATAAATTAGAAAAATTGCTTCCAGAATGATGAAAGACTAAAACTATTATGTAAATGTCAATTTATTATATTGTAAAATATAATGAGGGATGACTAGCCATATATTTTGTCTAATTAATTGTTAATTACTTTAGTAATGATTTAGCTGTAATGGAATTTAGATCTTCAAGAAAGGATGTCATGACTTTATTTATGTACGATTTTGGTGCAGAAATTGTATTTTTTAAGGGATTACTTCCAAGTCATTTGAGCATGTCTGCTTTTGAGATGTGTTTTCGTTAATATGAGGGTAATCATTTAATGAGTGCTTGTATTGTACATTAGAATTATTATTATTATTTAATTATCTACAGAAAGGTATACATACCGACCGGATATCCTAGTGGTGGTTCTAGAAAATAATACATTTAAAACAATCTAGGGATTTCATTCTGGATAGGTACAGTAATGTATATTTATATATAATTTTATAAAAATTCAAAATTCACTTAAATTATGATTTATAAAAAAAAAACAGAATATTATGTAAATTATCAACTATTCTTTTGTAAATGTAAACATACCGACGACAGCTGGTTGGGTTACTGAAATTGATCAAAGTTATACAACATAACTATTTAAAAATAAGGTTTTAATTACATCAAAATATATAATATTACCTGTAACTATTGTTAAAACCAAAAATAACAATACAAACATCCTGATAAAATTTGTTTTAAATGCCATCATTAATAACTGCTTCAAGAATTATTGTTCCAATACCGATATATATATATATATATAGGTCCAAAAAAAGATACAGATCTAAAAATCGAAAACAAGTTATATACTACCGTATCAAAATTGTTTAGCTGCGGTGACTAAATCTGTGTAAGATACAGAAATGTGCATAATGCTCTGCCACTAAAATATTATCTATTTAAAAAAGTACAATGTCATTTGTATATTTTATTTTAAAACAAACATTTAGACGACAAAAACAAGTTGTTCATGTTGTTCAAAAACATGAGCTATATTTTTGTATCCAAAATCTGTTTACTTAATTGAGTGCACTACATTTACACTTAACCTATGGTTTAAATTTTTAAAGATGAACTTGCATCGATATTCGTAGCAGTATTTAAAATTATTTTTTCCTAACATCACGTTAAAACGCAAATATTAAGGTTAATTATTATACTAACGATTATATTTTTGTATTCATAACTTTTAGCTTAAATGACATAAATATTAATGTCATTGCGGGTAAAATATCCATATAATTGATAATTTTTATTTTGTTTTTGATATAATATGCTATATTTTTATATAATTAAGCAACAGCATGGCTGCTGCTTTATTCATACGTTAAAATAAAGGTTTATTTGAATCGAAATATTTAACATAATCTATTTCCTTTGTCTAACATAAGGGATTTTTTTCAAAACGAGTTGTTTTTCATGATTTTCAATGTATTTTTCAAAAAAAAATAAAACGAATTTCAGTATATTATTCATAATAATGCAATAATATACTTTTGTGGAGACTAGTAACCATATATTATGTCCTAACATTTCTAGCGAAAAACATTTACACAGTTTGTACCAACGGTTTTGCTAAAAACACTTTGTTCAAGATATACCGGGTGATTCTTTTAACGTCCTACGCTAATCTTCTTTTAAAATAATAATTTGACAAAAATTGAGTGATATTGCCGGTTTCATTTGAGAAAAACTGTTAATAATCAAAATTAGTAGTTTTCGGTTTAAAGCTAAACCTGATTATAAAAATATAATTGTTTTTTTCCCAAATCAAATATAATGTAAAATGAGTGACCTATAAAAGTATAACTATACTGTAATACTGTTACTATTACTGTACACTGTAATATCTTCTGTTTTTAGCCATGCGTCTTAGCTGCTTCGTGAGTGCAGGCATAAAAATAAAAAAATAAAATCATTATAACGTAGTAAAATCAATAGCTAAACGATTCCTTCTAAGGCGCTCCCTACAGCGAGATATAGAATACATACAATTCTTTACCTTGCGTTATTCGCAAGATTTTTGAAAGCACTTAAATAAAGTTTAAATGGGGTGGCGTACATTTCATACATCTCTCGCCTGTCGAAAATTCGGGATTTAAGAGAGCGTTACACACAAAATATTAAATTTCTTAGTATTTATTTATGAATTTGTTGTTATATTTTAGTTTAATTTTATAGTATGTAATACATTTTTATAAATGTGGTATGGCCTATTTTTAGTAGAAATATTATTAAGCTCATAAATCTAAAAAACGCGTTAAATAAACGAAAATTCTACCTCTCTTCTAGGGAAGAAGTGGGAAGATATTATTTTGATCTAAGAGTAATTTTTAAAAGCGGCATTCCTAATAAAATGTCTACTCATTCAGTCCATTTTTTTTGGGGGGGGGAGGGGTGGTCTCTATTTTTAAGAGTGAATAATTGGAATTATTCAAATAGCAAAAATCCCCCCCCCTTCCTAGACACAATTATTACTGATGCATTGATCATGGAAATCAATTTGTTCCTGTATGCAGAATGAAAATAATTATGCTAATGAGTAACAATATCGGTGCAAATATCTATTGGTTTTAACACAGTTTCTAATTCGTTGTAAAACGTAATTGAATTTTATAGTGCACATAGTGCGAAGGATCTAAACCTAATTATACACTCAAATAATTTGTTTTATACATATTTCATTAGTATGTTCAGAAACTTGTACAAGAGTAACAATACTGATGTTTGGAATTTTGACAAACAGCCTATCACTATTATGTGTTTAAGTAAATACATAATATATTTCATCCAAAAATTCGAGATATCCTACAGTTTACATATAGTAGTTAATATACTATATTCTTCTTTATGAGAAATGCAAATTACATGGTTAAATTTTCCAACAATCATTTAATTTCATGCAACTAAAGTATTCCTTCTTGTAAGTATATTTTCAAAAATGATTTATGCAAAAAAAATGGAGTTTTAAAATATCTATTAGAATTAATATATAGACCGTGTTTAAGATAACCGAACAAAATCCACATTGACATCATGAAAGGGCCTCAGTTAACCTAACCTAACCTAAACTTAACAATTGCTGATTGATAAAATAATATTCATAAAAAAGGCATAAAAATGTTAATGTGACGTTGCCGCCGATAGTATATTTTATTTAGTAGAAATATGAAGAAATAGGTATTGATAAAAGCACTGTGAAGGCAATAATGTAAGTACTTAAAATAAGCCTATAATTATTGCACACGATTAGTACGAATCATGTTTTTGAGGAAATTCAATTTAAAGATTAAACCTGTGCGACCAATGTGCGAAAACACGGTTTTCCGGCAATTAAAAAAAAACTGTAGTGCCGAATTTTTTTCCCGTTTAGTGTGTTATGGGTACATATGAGTTCCAACTACTGACAAATTTTCAACCCAAAAGTTTTAAAATTACTGCTAAAAACCCCGAAAAACAAAAAAACTTGTACTCCCCCTAGGGGGTCGGGAAATGGGTATAGTTTAAGTTTGACACAACTGACGTGTGCGGGCATACCAAATAATTATTTCTTATACATTTCAACTCGATGCGACTCTTTTTCTCGAAATTATAGCCATTAAAAGTTCTAACTTAAAAACTCGTACGGTTTTTTTTTTGTTTTTTCAACTTTCGTCTGTGATTAATTAAACTTTTTCAACTTTTACCCCCCCAAAGTACAAACTAGACAAAATTTGTGATTTATAGAGTTGCTATTCGAAGGAATTGGTCAAGTATTAAAAAAGTTACAGTGTATACAGCGAAAAAAAAAGCCCACATCAGAGTAAAACCAATACCTTCTCGCTTTGCATCGAAGCTAAAAATGATTAGTTTTTCAACTTTTGACGTTAGCTTTCTATAAAATAGCGGAAAACTATCGAATTAAGACAACATTTTATTAGATTGTTTATCAGGCATGTCCCTATTCTCAGATATTCTTAAATCCAAATTTAAATAATTCTGCACTCCCTGCAGGATTTAATTTTAAAAAAAATGGTATTTAGTTTTAAAACTGATTTAAAATAAAAAAATTTAAAGAAATTTTGTTTTATATGTTTAATATATCAAGAATAAATTATAATTTTGTATATTATTATTAGACAAACGTGTTTAAAATTCATCTATTTCTGTTTGAAAGCATACTTACAACTTTTGAAGTCTGATAGTATTTCTTGGAATAGTTGATTAAATGTTATCGAAGGTCTAATGCGGAAAAATAATTAAAATTTATTAAAACATATTAAAAGTTTACAGTTTTACCATTTTTGACATTTTGGTAGTATTACTTACTTAAAAAACTGCAACGATAGTCAAACCGGCTGCTGCAAAGGTTTACTTACAACTTGCCGAATGGCCTTTATTGTGTCGTCCAAAAAAATAAAATCTATAAATGTTTTTCAAAATTGTTTATGCGAATTTATTTACACAAGCAACATTCCATATTTACATTATTCTAAAGCGGAGTATAACTGAGTTTGTATCAACAGTAACTTTGCATCAACATGTTTTTGTGTGATTCAGAATAATAAACCAACAAGCACCAATGCATACACTGTGAATCACTTTGTCAGTGTAATACTTAAGTAACTATTTTAGTAGCTCGGTGACGTTATTTCTGGGATTCATTTTGTTTACATAGTTGCTGTAAAGAGGCCTGAAAAACACCAATACATTATGGTTGTGTGGCCGAAAACATATTTTGTTGTTATTTGTTTTCATGCGAAAAGCTACGGATCTTAAGCACAAGTCGTCATCTAGTTTGTTCAAGTGTTTATTTTTCGGCTAAAACTAAACATAAATGTTGTTTTCAACAATTTTTTCTAACTTTTAATTATTTACCTACCGCTAGATTTGTATTCTTTTAGTCACGCATTTTTTACAAAACATCGAGTGTAATAATTTATTTGAACAGCTAAATTTTGAAACAAAAAAAAAACCACTGATTTAAGTTTTTCTTACCTATATACTGTGTAATTAAACACTTAAACTAAGGTTTATTGTAATCATTCAATATCATAGCTTTTATGGTCATAATAATTTGTATCGTATTCCTTATAAACCAATAAACCATCTTGATAAATAAACCTATTATTCGAACATAACATGAAATTTTAAGCGTCAAATATTTAGTTATACAGAAATGTTAATAGAATACAATTTAATTCTAACAATGTAATATGATTACAATAATTAAAAAAATTTTTTTTTTGCTAAATAAAAATACAAATATATAAATATAACTTCCCTCACTTTTATTCAATATTTGTATAAGTGACATAGCCTTTAACCAGCACTCTGCTAAGCTATATTCTTTTGCTGATGATTGCAAATTACTTGGATCTATTAAATCAATTAATGACTCTTACTTATTACAGTGTGACATTAATGCAGTTAAGAGATTTGAAAGGGATTTTATTCAATTTTATCACTTTTATTTATAATAATTCCTGTAGACCTGTGACCTCTCCGTTTCCTCGTTGCTTTGATTACATTATGCCTATACTCTACTAGTCCTCTCGGATAAAATCACTTTCAAATAAACGCTTTGATGTTCATTTGTAACTACAGAACCTTCATTTAAAACTTTCTAATTTTGCTGGTTTATACTGTGCTTGGTTTGGACTTAACTGGCTTGATAATATTAATTACTGATTCGCATCGAAGCGTTTTTTCGAAAGTGATTTTATCACTTTCAGATTTAAAAATTCCTGTAAAACTGTAACCTCCCCGTCCCCACTATTCCCCGACCCAACTATGCTCCGTCCCCACTATGCCCTGACCCCACTGCACTGTTTTTAACATGGATATTATCTGAGCACAGAACAAATTATTTTGAATAAATTGAACATAACTAAACAAATAGTAGTAACGCTTGTCCATTCAATGTATGACATTTCCAATGAATTATACAACATAATTCATTCATTATGAACAAGCGTTACTACTATTTGTTCAAACCAAGTACATTGTAAACCAGCAAAGTTAGAAAGTATTAAAATGAGGTGCTGTATTTGCAAATAAGCATCAAAGCATTTTGTGACCTCTCTGTGCTATCTATGGTTTGATTCCATTATGCCTATACTCCACAGTACTAGTCTTCTAGGATAAAATCACTTTAAAATTAACGCATCGATGCTTATAAAACGTTTATAAAAAAAATATATTGAAAATAAAGGATTAGTACCTCATAAACCCCGTGTCTACTATGCCCCACCGCCTCTACGACGGATTTTGTTTTTGTGAATTCAATAACTGGTTAGTATACATCAAATCCATAAGTAATTAATACTACAAGACTTCAAACGTTGTTGGTATGCTTTCAAACAGAGATAGATGAATTTTAAATATGTTTGTCTAAGAATAATGAATAAAACTATATTTTATATTTGGTATATTAATTATATGAACCCATGTTTCATTATAGTTTTTTATTTTAAATCAATTTAAAAATCAAATACCATTTTTAAGAAAATAAATCCTGTGGGACAGTGTAGAATTATTGAAATTTTTATTTGAGGATATTGGTGTATAGGGATATGCCTGCTAAACATTCTATTACAGTTTTGACTCAATTCGATAGTTTTTCGCTATGTTATAGAAAGTTAAATATTGACCGACAATTTATTTTTAGGTTTTTGTGGTTCTGGGGGTGAAGAAGTTGGCTTTTTCCCTTTTTGAGTTACCAATCACATATAATTTTGGATACCTAAAGTAAATCGGGCCATAGTAAAACATGTAATCGTTTTTGTAGATACAAAAAAAACAAACATTATGGGAATACTAGCTCGGCGTCGATGCTAAAAAACAGCTTTGTAAATAAACGTACAACGTTGCTATAACGCTGAATGTATCCCCGGGCAAAATACACCTAAAAATAATCCACAAAAAATTGAACTTCAGAAAAATTTTAGTACATTATTCTCAATTTGAAAAGTTTATGAAATATATGCGTTAAATTTTAAAATTTGTTATCAGAAAAACGTGAGCTGGAAGGGGGTTAAAACAAAAAAAAAAGTAAGGAAAAATTGAGACCCCATTGCATAAAAATATTATGTAAAGAAAAAATATAATTTCTTATTAAACCCAGTAATATATTGAGTGGTTTAAGATAAGCTAATCACCCCTGTACTATCACATAACATACCAGTGTAAATAATGTTATTTCACCTTTTTAGTCATACAAATGCATGCAGAACCCTTATAAATTTAATTATTAATATAATATGCTTTCAACTTGCGTTATAAAGTTTATTTCAACCTTATGTAATTACAAATTGCTAACGATTTGTTGTTCTACATTATAATTTACAATTCCTACTATTTCTATAATTTTATTTTCTATCTTTAAATTATTGTCCTTAAATTGGATCATGATAAAAGTAGAAATTACAATCTAATTCGAAGTGTATATTATTATACAACTATTCGATTACTCAAATCTTTAAAAATACCATTTTTAAGAAAATAAATCCTGTGGGGGAGTGTAGAAATATTAAAATTTTGATTGGAGGATATTGGTGTATAAGGATGTGCCTGCTAAACATTCTATTACAGTTTTTACTTAATTCGACAGTTTTTTATTAAGTTATAGAAAGTTAAAGTTGAAAGTTGCAAAACCGCCAATTCTTTTTGTAGGTTATTTCGGTGCTGGGGTTCAAGAAGTTGACTTTTTTTACTTTTGAACCACCAAAGTTACAAAATCACATATAATTTTGTAGATAAAAAAAACACACATCATAGGAATACCAGCTCGGTATCGATGCTAAAAAACAGTAAATAAACTAACAACGTTGCTATAACACTGAATGTATCCTTGGGCAAAATATCACCTAAAAATTATCCACAGAAAATTGAAACTCAGAAAAAATGAACCCCACAAGTAACGTCCCCGAGCTCCTAAAATGATTACTTAAGTATTACTGACAAAGTGATGAACTCACAGAAATTGAAAATATTGTCATCATATTGTTAATTACCATACATGGGTATCTATGGTCAGTGTTGGGAATTATCTAGATAATTTTATCTAGATAAAAAATTGTAATTAACATCTTATCTAGATAAAAAAAAGTAAATCATCTTATTATCTTATTTAGATAAACAAATCGGTTATCTGAGGTAATTAATCTAGATAGAAATTGTAACTATTTTTTAAGTTATTTATTCGTGGGTTTTACAAAAACAGGTTTCGGGTTCCGACGAAACGCATAATGTAGTCCTAGCCTAAACATATTAATATACCTAGGTCCTAATGAATAGTGATTAGTGATATAAGAATATATTATTAATACATTGGGGTTGGCTTGTTAGACAAGTCCAATATTCCATTGTAATCCAATGTATTTTAGTCGATTATACAAAACGTCTTTTATCTATTTTTAATAGGTAGAAGTAGATAAGAGTTATGTATGTATTATCATATAATTTATTATTTATATTCGTAGTTCTCGACTACAGTGCTCAGTTTTTATTTAATGTTGATAATTTTTTTCCCAGTACTCTCGAAATAATTACTAGAGCTATATAAAACGTGTTTATAAGAATTTTTACGATAATAATTTCAAGATTAACATTGACGAAAATCCCAACAAAAAAAATGGTCGAAAGTGCAGGTGTTTATTTGAGCAGAATGGTTATAAATTATATTTTACAAATATATATACATGTCAAGCGAGTCCTGTATCAGTAACTACATATAGGGTAAAGAGTAAAGACTATATAAGTAAAATAGTAAATAGTAATACAAGTCCAATAAACAATGAGCCGTTTCCAAAAAGTTATTTGTATTTTCAATCAAAATAAAATAACAAAACCTTGTAATAAACATTTTAAACATAATGTGGGCTCTCCGTAGTCCGTAGACCGTATGTGGCCAAAACGATAGTTAAGCCTCAAAAAAGATCAATATGTTTATAAATAGTTTCAACCGATAATGAAATGTCCCGTCATCGATTATCGAGTTTGATAAACTCGTATTTACTTTTTATACTTATTTATACTATTACTGTTGCCTACATAAAAGATGACATAAACAGAGTACATGAAAATAATAAATGACAAATGAACAGAGTAGCCATAAATCACGAAATCGAATATAAGGAAAATTTGCTCTTTGACGTAACTGTCCATTTCTTAGTACCTACGTCTTATTGGTTATTAAATTATTCTGTAATCTGTGAAAATACTTTGTTTCACTCATACATTTTCGTATAACATTTTATGAAGGTTAAAATTTAATTTATCTATTTTTCATCTAGATAAAATTGTATTTATCTTTATCTTTTAGCTAAGTAAATGGTTAATGAATAATTTAATATCTTATCTAGATGATATATTACTCAATTATCCGTTATCTTATCTAGATAACTTTATAGTTATCTTTTCCCAACACTGGTTACCACTTGGAATTCTTCGGAAAGTACGTTCTCGACTCTTATTTGATATTTTGTTCCATTCATGCATACTTTGTCAGGGTAATAAGCTTACTTGGAATTCCGAATTCGTACATTAAATTAAAAAGGCTTCCCCGATGGATGCTGTCATAGCCCTTTTTGAAATCGACAAATACCTGCCACACATTTTGCCTGTATTCAAACTTTTTTTCCACAGTTTGACCAATCACCGACAGCTGATCTATTGTCGATTTCTTTTTTTGAAATCCGCATTGGTACCCCCAATACAATCATCTGCAAAGGGTTGTAATCTTCCTAGTAATATCTTTGAGAATGTTGGAATAATAATTAATATTCTATATATCAAGAAGTATTTCACAATATATAAATATGTTGTTTATCTGTATAATAAAAATACGTAGTTGTTAACCAGGAAATGTTATAGAAAAACAAAGTTGTTTTTGTAAGCACACGTGCATGTGTAGACGCGTGCAACCTTGTGGGTTAATATAAATAGCATTTGATCTAAGGGCTCGGGGCTCAGTATTTCTATTCAGTTTATACATATTACTAGTGTATTATTGTTTCACTGTGTTGTATATATTCTATGTATAATATATCTATTATTGTAATAACTCTATTTGTGTTGAATACTTGATTATCATCTACTATCACTACTGGCACTCTGATACTATATTTATGTATAGTATTACAACAGGTTATGCGCCCAGACACTCAGACATACAGTCAAAGGCACACCGGACATCGAGAGTCAAGTATTTGAAGAACACAATTTTTTTTTGAAGATCACCAAGTAAGTGAATTATAGAAATTAAGCAGCACCTGACGAAGTGTATATTGGATATACAATTATCAAAGTCGTTCAAGGGTACTATACAAGTACGTAATCTATTGATATGGAAGAATCAATAAAGATTGCCAAGCTATGCAATATTGAAGGTTGGACACTTTGGAAATTTCAGATGAAGGTAATACTAACTTCATATGAGTTGGGTAGTTTAATTACAGGAGAGTATACAAAACCAGTGCTAACAAGCAAAGAAGCTGACGCCCAGAAAAGATATAAAGAGGATCTATTATATTGGCAACGTGCTGACTCTAAATGCCAAAAACTGATAGTAACATCGGTTGACAACGGTCCAATGCAATACCTGATTAACTGTAAAACATCGTATGAAATGTGGACAAAATTACTCGCTGTCTATGAGCAGAAAAACGAGGCGAGTATACATTTAATACAACATAAATTTTTCAGTTACGTAAAGGACTCGGCTGACGATATGTCGACGCATATTACCAAATTGCAAAACCTACAGAATCAACTTAGTTTGATGGGACAACCAGTCACAGAATCTATGCTTATGACGAAAATTCTAATGACTTTGCCATCGGAGTATAAACATTTTTACAGTGCATGGGACTCAATGCAGCTAGAAAGTAAGAATTTAAATGAACTAACATCTCGGTTACTTATTGAGGAGTCGAGAATGAATCAAGGTAGTTCGGTAGTTGAATCTGTAGAAGAAAATAATGCTTTAACTGTTAGAAAGTTCCAGAAGAAATTTTCTAAAAAGACAGGCAGTGAAAAATTTGGTGAACGGAAAGTTGGGAATCCAAATGTGGGTACTAAAAAGATAGGACCCTGTTTTTATTGCAAAAAGGGCGGTCATTTCAAAAAGGACTGCAGGAAGTATAAAAAGGACCAAGACGATGCCAAGGGAAATTCGTCACAATCAAGTGAAATAGGACAAGCTTTTTACAGTGAACTGTTATTCACAGAACAGGAATCGGATAACTGGTATCTAGACTCTGGTGCTACTAATCATATGACGGGACATAAAAATTGGTATGTTCATTATAATCAATTTAAATCGCCAATTAAAGTGAAAATAGGCGATGGCACTATTTTATATGCGCAAGGTTCTGGTCAAATCAATATTATATGTTATGTTAAAAATAATCAGTATAATAATTTTATGACTAATGTTTATTATGTACCTGAACTAAAATATAATTTATTCAGTGTTGGTTCTACGTTGGACAAGGGCATAAAAATGAAGTCAGATAATAAAAAATGTGTATTTTTACTAAACACAAGATCATTTGTGAAGCGGTACGCAAAAATGGCTTGTATAATGTTAATATTAGAATACAGAACCAGCCAATTAACAAAACGGGTTTCGTCAACGATATGCAGCCAGAAGCAACGGCCGTAGTAGTGGGTTCATTAACACTGTGGCACGAACGTATAGCACATCAAAACATTGGTTACGTAAGAAGTTGTTTACTTAAACATAATATTAAGGTGGAGAGTGACAATAACTTCACATGCGA
>NW_026096155.1:0-1929 GCF_023614345.1 Adelges cooleyi | reverse complement strand
TCATATTTACTATAAAGTAAAATGTAAATTTACTAACATTTTTTAATTAAGTTTGCAATTTCTCATTTCACTAATGGAAAACGTGTGAACTTCGAAGTCGAAATTTGTTAGCGATGAGGTTATGTACAAATAATAAATATAATGCGATTTTGTACAAATAATAAAATATATTATGGGTACTGGTCACTCGATTATTCCGTGGTAACTGATGCATAGTTTAGATACTAGATTGTTATCCGAGATAACCAGCTAATGACTAGCTCCAGCTAGATTAGGTTAAAGTGTAAAGTCCGTTATCCGTAACAGTCTACCTTTCGTCTAATAATGTATGGTTATTTATTATATCTGATTATGATACGGAATGCGTTAACATCAAATTATTATTATATTTGATGTGATGACCGTCGTAATAAAACTACTTGTCTTTGTCGAATCGAATGAAATTATTAAGAAATATAGACAAAAATTCAAATCTTTACAAAGTCATAAACAGCGAACAAATGGATGAAAATTAAAAATTCAAACGCTAACATTTTTTTAGATTTTTTGTCTTTATATTTATGGAATTTAAAACATATGTTCCCATTTGAAAAAACGAGGTTCGTACTTATTTAACGTATAAGGGTTGAAGATAAAATTTTTCTAAATATTGAAAAATGTAGCTAAATATGTACCTAAAATTTTAGGGAAAAAAAAATTCGCAAAATATTCATACTTTCAGAGAAAATGAGTGTCTTACGTTAGTTGGATCACCCTGTATTCGTCGATGATAGTTTAATTGCTTCAAACAGTATTGCAAAATCACAAGAACTCATTTCAAGTTTACAACAAGAGTTTCAAATCACACAAGGAGATTTAGATAATTTCCTAGGTATGTCAATAGAGAAACAAAATGATGGTTCATTATTCATTCATCAGGCCAAGTATGCAAATAATATTATTGAAAGATTTAATATGAATAATGCTAAAGAAGTTTCTGTCCCCATATCTCGAACAGACACGTCATTCGATAACACAGATACGCAGGTATTACAGCCAGGTAATAACTTTTATAGACAAGCAGTAGGGTCACTGTTATTTCTGTCACAAGTAACAAGACCGGATTTAGCGTTTGCAGTTAATTATGCAAGTCGTTTTCTTGCAAAACCTACAAATGCACACTGGCAAATGGTCAAGCGTATAATGCGTTATGTTAAACATACTTTAGATTATGGTTTGTGTTATAAATCAGATGATAATTTATTTTTGAGTGTCTACAGCGATTCGGATTATGCCGGCGACATTCAAACACGAAGATCTACTTCGGGACATTTATTTGTTGCGGGACCTTGTACAATAGGGTGGAATTCACAACGTCAAGCATCAGTTACTCTGAGTTCAACTGAATCTGAGTTCGTCGCTAGCTGCGAATCGATAAGAAGTTTAATTTGGTTTAAAAGATTGTTAACTGAATTAACTAATGAAAAGGGATTGTATAAACCTATTTTGTATATAGATAATCAAAGTACTATTCGTTTGATTAGGAATGCAGTTTTTCACAAGAGGTCAAAACATATTGATGTTCGTTATCATTTCATTCGGGAGAAGTTTGAAGAAGGTGTATTTGAACTGCAGTACAAAGAAACAGAAAACCAACTAGCTGACATCTTCACGAAGCCATTAGCCAAGGACAGACTTGAAAAGTTACGGTCAATCATAGGCGTGAAGAGGATCACAGAAGATTAATATAGTGTTAAGAAAATATTAATTAAGGGGGTGTGTTGGAATAATAATTAATATTCTATATATCAAGAAGTATTTCACAATATATAAATATGTTGTTTATCTGTATAATAAAAATACGTAGTTGTTAACCAGGAAATGTTATAGAAAAACAAAGTTGTTTTTGTAAGCACACGTGTATGTGTAGACGCGTGCAACCTTGTGGGT
>NW_026096154.1:0-22175 GCF_023614345.1 Adelges cooleyi | reverse complement strand
TCAACGCATACTTTATTATAGTCATGTACATGAATGCAGGCAGGCAAACAGTTCATATGTTGAAAGTTCTAATAAATATAACACACACACGGTTGATAAATGTGAACAAATAACTTTTTATTAAATATAAACAAAAATATTTATTACAAATATTTATCACATATGAGTTACATAGATTATATTATATACAGACACAACATTTTGTACAAACATTATATTTTTAAGTTGACATTTACAAGTTATATAAATATGATACATAATTTTGATCAATCAAATAACTTTATAATTCAAATAAATAAAAATTACATAAATAAATCTATATTTTTGCTAATAAAAGCTCATTTTGTCGGGCGCATAATTTAAAGGATTATGAACAGATGGGCTCGGTGCCATTATAAAGTCATACCTAACTCTTAACACAATCTATTTTATTTTTTTTTTTTATTTATTTAATAAAGTAACGCCCGCAGGGAGCAATGAGTACAGATGTAATACAGTAATAACATTATAACAACTTTAACATTAACACAATAAATATTTAACAACCTTATTAACTAACACATATATCAATCACATTAAATTTGAAGCACTTAATTTTAATTTAAATATATTATCAAAGAAAAATTCAAAATTAGACAATTTATTACATATAGTTAACATTCTACATATAGGGCTATATATTCCATAATTCTTTGATTGATGCTCAATAAAAAAAGTATTATGGTGCCGAGTATTTACACTTGGCACTAAGAGAGATACTCTCTCTAAAAGTTCCGGGCTATCAACATATCCATTTAAAATTTTAAAAATAAATAGAGTATCCGTATAAGACCGTCTATTTTTTAGCGAGACAAGGTTACAGCGATTTTCAATGTCGACAATTGGGTAACCTTTCATATTAATTTTAAGTGCTGCAAATCTTAAAAATTTTCTCTGGATTTTTTCAATTTTATCAATAGACCGACCTGGCTAGTGTTCCACACTACCGACCCAAATTCCAGGCCAGACCGCACTAAGGCTGAATAAAGTACTGTGAAACAGCCTAAGTCTTTAAATTCACTACAGTTTCGTTTATGCGCAAGCGTCTCCGACGAAACGCCGCAGCCTCGACACGCGGTGAGGCCATAGCGCTCGCAATTGCAACGCTTGCGGCTCGGGAGACCGTTGATCCGAAGCCGGGCGTAGTCTTTGAAGTCCTTGACGGGTATACCGTAGGGCTTTCGCAGATACGCTACCGACTCGGCGGCCTCCGAGCATAGTTTGAGCTCGCACCCGTCTACAGACTCATGAAGACTCCGGGCGTAGGTGGGCTTGAGTTGGTCTTGCTCGACTAAACGCCGGGCGCCCGCAAGCGTACGTGCGCCATGGCGGACGAACGACTCGCGCACGGCCGGCACCGTCGAGTTCTCAAGTCTTACCAACCTGTTGAAGCGATTTTTGGGAACGAACGATAGAAAGTCCGGAACACCCAAGCCACTCGCCGATGTTTGCGCGTGGATGAACGAGTTGGGACACGAAGAGGGCAGGTTTAGCCAGCGGCGGATGGCCAGTCTTGTGACATGTGACATTTTCCGCAACTTACCAGCCGAGACCTCCGCAACTTCGCGATATGAGATAAATTCTTACCAAGGCCAGTCGCATTTGGGGCTTTATCGGGGCGTTAGACACTCTCTCGATGGCCGTTGCGTAAGCCAAGCCATCGTATTCGCCGAGGCGCCCGCCTGCGAAACTGACGCCCAGATATTGCCATAGGTCGTTCAGGTCAAGCGCCGGGAGGTCTGACCCCGCAATGGAGTAGACCTCGCGAACAACCTTGACTTTTTCCTCATGACCCGAATGTACTAGGGTCAGAGTCGCACTCTTCGTAGGGTTTAGTCTCATACCAGCGTCCCGCATTCGACTTGTGAACGCATCGCATGCTCGACTCAGCCCCATTGGCGTTCCTGCCACCAAGATGACGTCGTCGGCAAAAGCCAGAGCGTTCACTATAGTCTCTCCCATGCGGGAACCGACAGTATTGGGTAGCGACTTTAGTCCGAGGTCGACTACCAGGTTGAATAGAAGCGGGGAAAGTGGGTCCCCTTGTCTCACGTCTCTGTGTACCGAGAATTGACTCGAACATTGACCTTTCGCCTGAAAGAATGTCCCCGACCACGCGTACAACTTGGAGATGTAATCCACAAATTGTTCGCACAAGTCGACGCTCCGCATTGCGTGCGTGATCGACTGATGGGACACCGTGTTGAACACCTTCGATAAATCGAGAGACGCCAGACACAGGCCCCGGCACGCCAGACGTGACTCCCGGAGAAGCGAATCGAGGAGGAAGATATTCTCTGCGCGTCGACCAGTGACATCGCCTCCAGACGCCTAGCCAATATTCTGTGGTAGTGTCTCAGGGCTATAGACGCGATCGAGATCGGCCTGTAGTTACCTGGGTCACCACCGTCGCCCTTTTTCGGTACAAAGACAGTGCGGGAAGATACCAGATAATCGGTTAGCTTACCGCACGCGATGAACAAGTTAAACACTCCAGCCACTAAACCGAGAGGAAGTTTCCGCCAGCGACGGGCCGTAAACCCATCAGGGTCCGGCGCTATCTTGGCACCCGGAAAGGATTTGGTGACCTCTTCGGGCAACATCGCCGTCGCGAAGATATCGTACAGGACGGGGGCCGGATTACCACTGTCACCCGGCCCGAGGCTAAATCTGGGACACGGTTCTTCCGCCGGCGAACCGACGATCGGTCTCCAGTAATCGAACATGACCTTCGCGAGGGGCATTTCCCCCGTGGTCTCGCCTCCGAGAACTCGCTGTACGACGCTCTCCGGTCTGGTCCTCCATTCTGAAACGTTCCTCCGGTATAGCGCGGAACTCGACGCTCTTTTGCCACAACGCGCTGGACGGGGACGAGCGGTGTTACCCGCGGCCGCGTCAGGGGTCATTCCGGTTCGAGAGTCTCTGGCGGGGCGTTGTCGCGCAGTGGACTGCGCCGCGCCTTCGTTAACTCTCGGCCTTCTGAACGGGCCGGCTCTCTTACTACTGTCGCCTCTACTCGCTGAACGGGGATCCGCGGTGTTGGAACACGCGGCCGCGTTAGGGGTCGTTCCGGTGCGGGAGCCTCTGGTACGGCGCGTTCGGACACTACTAGTACTACTTCCGATCGGGCTGAATTATACTCGCGATACCAACTGGTAATCGCGTCAGAAGGATCGACGCCATGCTCCGCTAAGGAACGCGCGGCGTTCACCAGCCGCTCGGCGCCATGACCCGTAACCGCGGCTAGTTGCTCAACGGCCTTCTGGGCGGCTAAAAGTATCGTCGTCGCTCTCCCGGGTTCCGTAGATTCCCCGTGGTCATGACTCCTGTTCCTATCGTAGCATGCGGCGTTCGAATCGGCTGCGGACTCGTCTAACGCGGCGGGCGAGGCAAAGCGCACGCGTCGGGACTCCGAGGGCCCGCGACGGGTGCGACATCAGCCCCGCCAGCCGGAACCTGCGGCAGGTCGCCGGTGCTAGCGCTCACGGCTTCCCCCGTGCGGCGGAGTTCCGCGACCATCGACGCAACAAAGCACCGGTGCTCGGGGTTCTTCCGCCGTCCAATTATGGCATCACGGGTTCTTCCAAAAGGTTAGTGAGGCTAGAAGCGGCGGTGTCGGAGACGATTTCATCCGCCTCTATCTTGCGAGCATGCGTCTCTCTTCTGCAGACCAGGGCTTATTGTGCCTGTCTGTTTTTATCTGGCTATTGGCCACAGCTTTGTGTGCAACACTCTTGTGCACTCCTAGACCGATTTTAGTGGTAAACACTCTTCCACAAACGGTACACCTAAATTCGGCCGCCGCAGGACAACTACTTGACTCGGGGGGCACCGTACCAACATTGTCGGGGTCCGCCATAATTGAGGTCCGGACCCCTATCCGAGGCTGTCTTATATTGTGTGACATGTTGGATAAGTGGCCAATATGACGGGTGGCACCGCCGTACTAACCGGGATTCGCCCCGTCATGTGTCAGTCTTGATTAAGACCGACCCCGCTCCACGAGGGCAGACTAGGACTTTGACTGTGGCCACAGTCACTTCGCGGGTTAAAGACCACCGTCTGGGCGTAATTCATGTACCCAGAGGTGGCAGCAAGGTGTCCATACGGGCGTGACACCAATTACGCCCCCCTCTAACGCTCACGGGCGCCGAATGGCGACTCCCGGGTACCAATCGGTTAAGATCAGTTAGCCGGTTGTGAAGGCAAACTCCAGCCTTTGTGCGCTTAGCGCTTGACCCATGCCCGGTCAGTTAAGGCGAGACATTACGCGTCATACTTTCGAACCATGGACGCTCCTTCGAACCCTAAGCCACATGGTGCGCCCAGGCGCGGATCCAGCTCGCGTTAACGGGAGGGGCGGTTTAGTAATGCATTTATAAGTATATATATATATATATATAAACACATAATTATACTTTTTTTTTTATTGAAAAAATTTGTGATACACTTTATTATTTTAAAGCATCGAATATCTTTATTCAAAAACTAAAAAAAATAAACAAGTAACCAAAATATAAAATACCGAATTTATATACATGTTTAATAAAACATTTTTAAATATAGTTAAATAATAAAATCCAGCTTCCTGTTGGATTGGGCAAATATATCGATTACTTCATCATGGTTAATTACAATATCGCGATGAGCGTGCAATAAACTGGCTATATTGCACGCTTTAATCTTTCTTCCGACATTTTCGATCTCATCCATGTCTTAACTCGACGCATAAATGAAAAATTGCGTTCTGCTGTAGAACTTATAGCTGGCAATGTGAGAAGCATAAGTAACAATAATTGGATACCAGAAAAGCAGTCACGGTCACAACGTTCGAATGCTTCTAAAGGTGTTGTCGGTAAATGTTCTTCGTTCAACTAATAATTATGCCAAAGTGCAAATTCACCATTTAATGTTTTATCAAACACATCTCTGGGTATATTCAGCTCATAGGCTATTAAGTCTCCAAATTGATTTATCACATTTTTTATTTTATTTTCCAATTTGCATTTGTCATCGAAAATGTTTTTTATTTTGACTATATTGTGCAAGACCACGTCAAGATCATAAACCGACGTCAAATCATCATCGAATCTAGATTCCAAATCACATATTAAATTATCAAGAAAGGGAATAAAGAGCACAATTCTAAAATATTCTTCAGCTGATCGAGTTTGAGGATTTTCCCTATTTTTCGTTACTTTACATAATCTTGGCATAGTAATTCCGCCTGAAATTCCCAAGTTAGCAAACTTACTATCAGCCATTTCAAATATTTTTTTAAAACAGCTGTTACTATTTTCTCGTTTTTGTTTCAAAATAGAAATAACATTTTGAATTAATATAGTAGCTGAAAATTTATCCTGACTTTTAGATTGCAACAATTTGCTTATTGGAGATGTTACAGTAAACATTTCTGATACAGTTATCAATGTTAAAATAAATTCGCCAGACGATGCTGATTTAGATAAGTAAGCGGCTTTAGTTGCTGTATTTATATCATCTCATTCTGGTATTTTGTCTAAGGCTTCGATTATGGAACTTAAGCCTGTGAAAAACTGTAATACACAATCATGTTTTTCTACCCATCTCGTTTCACATAACGAATGCAACGATGATTTTAAAGTACTTTTTAAAATAAAATTTTTTTTGGCTGATGTATTAAAAAAACGTATAATTTCTGTCATTATTCCAAAAGCGTTCCTTACAAATTTTATTTTGCATCCTTTCATAATAGACAAATTTAAATCATGGCTAAAACAAGAACATTTAATTGCATTTTTCATTTTTTCTTTTAGTGTTTTAACTGCCCCACTTTTTTCGGATAGCATAACAGAACACCCATCAGTTGTAATCCCAACACACTTTTCCAATGATAAATCAAGTTTTTCCAAAATACTTAAAACTGAATGTCCTATCATTACACCAGTTATTTTAGGTTCTACGTCTCCAGTATTTTTATAGTTGTCTTGATGACAATCTAAAAATCCAACAAAATCTTCATACACCTCATTTTTATAGACATATCGAATTACAGTAACTAACTGGGAAATTTTTGAAATATCGGTAGTTTCATCGAAGATGACACTGTAAAACATAGCTTGTTTTACTCTATCCAACACTTTTTTTAATATTAAATTTCCCATAATTGAAATAAGTTCATTCTGTGTTGTTTTACTAATATAAGTTGCGTTAGACGGCCGACGAACCCCATCTAATCAAAGACAGAGTCCGGCGACCGGGCTCGTCGAAAACAGAGTAGCACCCTTAAAAGAGTCATAGTTACTCCTGCCAGAGCTTAGAGCATTTATGTTTTACTATGGGAATAACCAGTATTACTAGAATCTTCCCATCTACCCAATCTGCACCGACAATAGAACACGGATGATCTTCGCCACCTTTGAGTTGTAATTTAATATTCCTTAATTCGCCAAGTAAGTGCTCAGGTGAAATTATGCTAGAATGCACTTTTCCCACCCTAATTCCATTAATTATAGCTACTAAATTTTGTATTTCAAACATGCATTGAGTTAACAATGTTGTTATCTCATTGTTAAATGTTGTTGATGTCTGTTCTTCCATTATTTGTTTTACCTTCACTTGTTTCAGAACCGTATTTATTTTATCAGCGTTATTTCCTATTTTTTTGGCTCCATTAAGTCGGCCCCTCCACATCGGAAATTTGAATTTCTTTAAACATCATCGGATTGTGCTATGATAGTGCTGGTTTGTGCCGAAAACCCCATCGTTAGTGCTCCCCCTGTTCCAAAGTTATACCGCTTTCAAAGTGGGGGGCCATCTTAACCATAGCCCCCCACATCGGAAATTTGAACTTCTTTTAACATCATCGGATTGTGCTACGTTAGTGCTGGTTTGTGCCGAAAACCCCATCGTTAGTGCTCCCCCCCGTTCCAAAGTTATAACGTTTTTAAAAACACATTGGGAATTACAATTGTTTTCAGTATCGCCGGGTTCTGCATTATAAAGTATATAACATGTAAATAGTATATATAATGTTTTTTACGTAATAGCTACCTAATTGTTTTATTATATTATGTTATTAACTGGTAAGTAAATGAATACATACATAATAGATATTTTTAAGAAAACTTATATTCAAATATAAAATTTATAAAGAATGTTTTTATTGCTATAAACATCATATAATATATGAAAAAAATATATTAATATATCGTGGAGATATATTTTTTTTTTATATTGGAATAATATTCTTATAACAATTTTATGATATTTTAAATGTTTTATAATTTGTTTGTGTTTTCCGGGGACATTTATTTAAGCGAATTGAACTTTTCGAAACATCTTTGTATCTTTAATGTGAAATATTATGCCTCTACAAGCTTCTGCAAGTACTTATACGAAAGATAACTATTAATTAGCTGTATCAAATACAAATGAAATTTGAGTTCAAATAATATATTCTTTAAAATATTTAATTATTATTTTTCTCTATAAGACACCGTGCATTAGGACACTCAGCGCTACAGTAGGCAACAACAGAAACTATTAATCCCATAAGAATGCATTGCAAAATGTAAAAGTTTAATTATTTGTTATTTTAAAATTGATTTTTGTATAATTGATTGTTTTAATCAAGTTGTTTGATACACAAAAAATGAATAAACTATTCGTTTTTACAACCGTAGAGCTTTTTTGAACGTCTTTATTACACGTATACACAAGTCACCCACATTAAATCGATCGTTATTCACATCAGTTATTATGAAGAAATTTTCAAAGATATTAGATAAAAAAATACATAAACTTCTAAATAGGTAAGTAAATGAATACATACATAATAGATATTTTTAAGACAACTTTTACTCAAACATACAATTTTCATACCAATGTGTTAAATGAAAACATTTATCATACTTTAGTAAAAATAAAAAAAAACTGATTATGTCATAATATTCACACAATTAAAATAATACTTTAATCAAATAAAAATAGGACTCTTTTATAACCTAAAACTTTTTTTATATTATCTGTTAAAGGTTTTTCATTTTGGTTTATAGTTTCTGCTATTGTATTTATACTATGAACAGCTGATTACGTAATTACAGTTTGTTCTTTTAAATAGTAAATAACTAATAGTTTTATCTTTATTATTTTCCAATTGTCTAATTTTAGTTTCAAAATAATCATATTCTTGGTCTGATAAAGTTCGAAATAAAGTATTGGATAACCTACCAATTTCGTTAATTAGCCCCCTCTTATTTCTATGGTAATGCCCAGCTGCGTAATTGATTTGTTGTCTTTCTCTTTCTATTTCCCTAACATACGTATTCTTGATAAACTCGGATTGTTTACAGAAGTGTTCCCATAACAAATACTGTTCAATGATATCTGCTGATGTCTGATTAGCTATTTGATAACAATAGTTTATTGTTTCTTTCTTACGTCTATAATTTTATCATAATTATAGTCGTAATGGCTTACATTTATATAAATTGACAGTTTCCATTCTGTTTCGCTGATCCATACTGGTTTCATTGAGTTAAAATACATTAGAATGTATCGTGTTATATTGAAAATGGCACTACCCTGTCTTGAAAACCCAATTTTCAGTAGAAAAACTCTGTAAAATTAAAAATTATTAAGTACCTTTGATAGGACTAAAAAGTTAAAATTAAAATAAATAAAAAAAAAACATTTTTAATAACAGTAAAAAAGTGAACTCAAATTTTTTAAAAAAATTGTCTACAAGAACAATTTACCAATCAAATGTAGCACATTTTTTTAAAATGTCAATTACTTTGAAAACAACCGAAAATGTTATATTAATTTTATTGTATAACTACAATTTTAAATAATGTTATACATCTTTAGTTTAAGTAATATAAATGTATATGGCACAACTAATAGAGAACTAAATTTAAATTAAAAAAAAACTTACAATATAAAACATTATCCGATAAATTTTTTAGGATCTTTGTTGAATAGGTTTAACTTTTGTTTTTAGCCAAAAATGAAAGATGTTTAACATTATTTAAAATTGTAGTTAATTTTCGGTTGTTTTCAAAGTAATTGACATTTTTGAAAAATGTGCTAAAATTGATTAGTAAATTGCTTTTATAGACAACTTTTTTTTAATTTTTAGTTCACTTTTTTACTGTTTTTTAAAAAAAGTTTTTTTTTTAATTTATTTATTTTATTACACAAATAATAAGTCGTCATTTAGGATTGAAGAACACAGTTTTTTGTCATTTTTTCCGTACTTTACGATTTTAAAATGGAATTGGAATTATGACTGAGTGAAAAAATGACTTGACGAACATCGGAAACCTTCGCTGCTCCTTTTTTACTAGGTTATAATTTCCATCCCACTTTAGAATTGACATATTTTTATAGTAAAAAAGTTGAGCTTTCCATTTTAATTTTATGCGACCACTTTTTATTTGTGTAAAAATTAAAAGAAAACGGGTGAACATGAAAAAAGGTGTGAATAATTAAATTCAAAACTTACAGAATAGTTATCATTTTCTTTTTATTCTTAGTTGATGTTGATACTGATGCTGATCGATCCAACGGCGACGAGAAGACAATAACGCTGTTCAATAGGACAATAAGCGTCTTACTAATTGCAGAACTTGATAGGAATAAGTTCCAGAAGGAAGAACCGCTCACGCTTGTCCAGATTCACTGTTGATTTGAATCCGAAATTGTTGCTATTTATATTATGTACTACGACGTATACGCGTGACCTATTTTTTATTTACAAATTTACAACTACTACTTGAATGCTTTATTTTAAATAACATAACTTCCTTATTATACAATCTAATATTGATTTGGGATCTTTTATATCGGTTGTTTGGAGCCTTTTCACGTATTGTGGATTAACGATTTCCGGGAGTAGGCACTCTTTATAGAACCTTAAAATAACTAACTTAATATACAAAACTTAGTCCTAATTGTATTATCAATATTTTATATCAACTTACCATTCTAATTGTGTTACCAGTTTTTTCTCGCCAAAATAATTCGTCGTATGGTATTATTTCGACTTCCGCCCATTGATCATCGTAAACAACAAAATAGCAGTACTTTCTTCGACTTATGTGCATCTGTCCTTGAATTTGTTAATAATAATTATGATCCCGTTTTAATTCTAGTCGTTCTAGATTTATAACACGGCAAAATTATATCTGAAACAATTGATATTAGTTAGGGTTTTTTTACTGTAGTTGAAATATTTATTTTATAATTTAAATTAGCTTTTTCGTATTTACAGCTTCTAAAAAACTTTCAGTACCTTTTGCTGAAAATGGACATTTCCCTTCCACGACATAATCATTTTCTCCTAATCCATCAAAATATGAAAACCCCAACTAAAATAAGTCCAATTAAAATTAATAAAATTCAATAATTTGTTACCTGGAGAGGCTGCTAAAAAGGGTAAATGTTCATCAACAACGAAACCACATGGATTCACAACAAACTTAAATTTATGTTATAAAAATAAAATGGCTTTTATCTCCATTGCGTTACCGTATTCCGTCGCTGCCTAATCATATACTATTGATTTACATGATGTATTCGTTCTTCTTTTGTAAACAGGCCCTAAAGTGGAAGCGGTCAAACGATTTCGTCTTTCAGCGTGCCAAATTTGTGTATTTGGTTGGTCCCTAGTATTTATTTCTAAGGATAAGCGTTCGAATTCGTTTAACCTAAGAAACTCTATAAAATCTTTTTTTTTCTATTTTTTCTAAAGTTACGTCATCATCGGGTAACGGTTCTGCCAATCCATAATGTTGGTCTGGACCTCAATGTGATGTCTTCATTTTTTTATTGTGAAAAAGAAGTTTCCTAGATTTTGATAAGAAAGACTTATTTTCCTTTCTTTTAAGGAATTTTTTCCCAACTTCTCCTATTGCATAGTATAATCAATATTATTACTAATCTAGATAAACGTACTTATAAATAATTTATAAAAGCGAAAATTTCACCCGGACTTATGTCGTTGATGACACTTTTGTGAATAGTTTGTAATAGATGTCCAGATGTATTATAGGATATCACAGCTGCCTCTACACGTGTGTTATACGATTGCCTTTGCGAAACATTTGTACGTTTCCCGCCTAAATGTTTGTTAATAACACTATTAAATTGCTCACAAACATTGTTATCCACGTTCATTAGTAAATTATCAGAATTAATAACTAATCGATTAAATATTTGACGAAACTCTTTAGTTAATCTATATTTCTCAGCATCTACGATTAAATTAATTTCATTAGGTTTGGGCCCTGTACAAAAATATTTTTCACATTTATCGTGTGCTCCCAAAATATGACGAAAGCTATTTGCAATATCCTTTTTTTAGGCCTACAAATCAAATGACAGACCAGTTAAATACTTACAATTACAATAAAATTTCAAAAGAATAAAATATTTACCCTTGCATTTTTGAGCTTCTGTTTGATTGTTCAATGAATTCCTTTACTCAATTGATTTTGTAATTGCAGTTCTAAAAATTTGATTGTATATGTTTCCTTAAATGTATAGGAATTGACGTATTTTTTGTTATGGCAAAAAACTTAGTACCATAATTTCTCAACAAATGATTACGACATTCAATTTTTTGAATAGTTAAATACGGTTCATATGGCTTAATATCAGCTAATCTTTTAGTGATACTTGAATCACCGTCACCTAATATAATGATTTATTTAAATTTAAAAATAGTTAATAATAGTTAAATATGCCAACCCCTTTTTAAAAATAATTAATATTTAAAATGTATATTTACCGATTAGTTTATTATATTTCAATCCATGTAAATCAACACTTAATTTAAAACCTTCAGCAATTGCACCAGCTTCCATACTGGTAGCTCCTTTTTTCCAGTTCATAAAACATTCATGTTCTGGAATTGGGACGTGTTTATTTTTTGCTCTTTGACAAACACAACAGTATCGATTTCTTATACCAATAAATAAAATTAATTTCGATTTGTAACCAATTATTGTTGCCTGTAAATAAAATTTTAATTCTTATAATTAGACGCTTCTAATGCTCATTACTATAATACAATGTTTATTAATAACTATAATACTAAGAAGTTAGAACTGCTTACCACTCCTGATAATGCATCATAGTTAGTCTTATAACTCCTTTTACTCCATTGACCATCTGCCACTACCGTACACATTGGTGTTCCATCTTTATCAAAGGATCCATTTTCTATAGCTATTCGTTTTCCTTCTATTCCAGCTAATGACATTTGGTGTTCGGCTATTTTATGAATTTTTTCACTCATATCCATTTGAGTTTCCGTGAATTTCATAGAAGACATAATCGGTATATCCATAGTAGAACAATTCTCTGAAATTTGGGAGTATCCAATACCAACATATATTGTTGCACTCACAGCGGCCTCATTAATTGGTAAATATGTTTCGGGATTTGTCTTTTCAGACTCAATTTTTGTACATTTATTTCACAATAAATGTAAATACAGAACGAAGTCCATATTGTTTTTCATCTGCTAATCGCATATCGATAAACAAACAACCATATCCTCCTTCATGAACATAACTTTTAATTTGGTCGAATATACAACCAATATCTACGATTCGTCGACCTGGACATTTGTATGCTTGATTCGATCTAAAGCCAAAGTAAATGTAATTGAACAAAGGAAGTGTACTCTTAAAATAATCGTAATTTTGTAGTGTTTCTTTTGGAAAACATTTTTATTCATGTTATATTATAATATTCAAATATTAATCTTTTTTGGTATTACCTAAAGCTATTTGCTATATTATTACAATTATTTTAAGAGTAAACTAGCGTAGGGCGTAAAAAAATCACCCTGTACATCATGTATTAAAAAATATATTTAAATTACTTACTCAGGGTCATCTGATACGGCGTGTTTTCAATAGTCAATTTCGGAATTGTGCTACTTGACTCTTCTCCAAAATCGAAATCTTCTCTGTTGGGTCTAGAAAAATAATATTTGTTTATTATTAAAAATTAAAACAAAAAAATAAATATTTAAATATCTATTCAAGAGTAATACGCGACGGGCTCGGCTAATGGGCTATCAGCTTCATAAGAATTTCCATCACTATATGACTGGGCGTCTCTGCTACTATTTAAGCTTTGTACTTCGTCTATTTCTCTGAAAATTTTTTTTAAACATCGAAATAACAGTAAAATTTGCGTTATATAAATTATATTAATTACAAAAAGTTAATCGTAGATTAACTTTTTTAATGTTGTAGTAAGATAAGAAATAATGTACTTACTTTTTTTTATTTTTGAATGTACTCGATAGTTTTCCTATACATTTTTTTTTCTTAGTATTTTTTTTACTCGATCGCATTGTTTCTTTTTTTTTCTCGTGACTTTTTGAATTATCCATGGCATAGGTATTTCAAAAAATTAATACTGCACTGTTAAACTTTACACACTACATGCCATATGATGAATATTTATATCTATATATACGCAAATAATTGTATGCTTACAAAATACTTCTGGTTTTAATTATTTTCCTTTACGGTATACCTAACAATAAACTTCATAAACGGTTCCGAATTATTATTTTCGTAATTTATAGTCCAAACTAGTTTATATTGTGTTTATATTTTTCTTCCTACGTTATGAATTATCCATGGCTTAGGTACTTAGTACTAGGAAAAGCATTGTATCTAACGACAATTATTCGGTTAAAAAAGCATAATTTTTTATATTATAGTGGATATGTACAATTAGTGTTGACGGCCTATTTATAAAAATATATTGTCATTGTTACTCATATATCGTAATTATCAATACAATAAAAATATTTTGAATTTTCAATATTAATACTGTAATGCTCTCAATTAGAGGTCCCTATTACACGTGTATTCGGTTACACGTGAAACACGTGTAATTTTAAATATACGTGTATTTAAAAAAATTTCATTTTTTGTTATAAATTTGAGTTTGACTAACGTATTTACACAATTGTACTCGTATTGGAGTTCAAAATACTAAATGTTTTACTAAAAAAAAAAATTAATCACTTTGGCTTAAATATTTTTTTCTTAAGGGGCTATAATGTATACACCACTACTGGGGTGGCCCGCAGCCGAACTCTGTCCAGGGTTATATACATATTTGGTATCTAAATATATTTTTAAACCTAAATAAACCGGATTAATCTTAAACTTTTTTCCTAAACTAAAAATTATTTGTTATTTTAGAAGTTTGTTTAATACTTCCTTAATTAAATTAAATAAATTATAAGAAGTAAAAAATCTACAGTTTAAAGTGAAAAAGTAAACTGAATTAAAAGTAATCAACGTTTAAGAGCTTCGATTGTAAAATTATAGTAAATACTAAATTGCTAAATGGATCATTTTTATCGTTTAGATAGTAAATACAAAGCTTGTCGGCATTATGTTCAATAGCAAGTATTATAGGTATTGTACCTAATAACAATGGCTCCAATTATAGTGATGTGTAGTGTGTTGTCACATATACGATTCTTATGTTAGGTTCTGAATATGTGATAACAAATTGGTTATACCGAAATTTTATCGAATACAGTATCATAAAATATTCTTCTTTACTCGCAAAGTCTGCGCTGTAACAAAATTGCTTTTAGTGCACTGTGCTTCCAATTTAATTATTGTTACACTTATATTTACGCATAAAAAATGCCAAAACGAGGAAGAAGTTGGGATTGGCAATACGCAAAGCGCATTGAGGATAAGGCATATTGTAATTTATGCGACCAAGACGAATGCAATGAATTTGCTTGCCCTGGAGGTACAACAGGCTCATTGGGAAGACATTTATCAAGACGGACTAAACTCAAAAAACCATCATGAATTGTAAGTATTTTTTTAAATATGCGTATTTACATAACAAAATGCACATAATATGGAAAATAATATAGAAGATCAGCAAAGAAGTGCTATAGAGTATCTCTATGGGGCCTAGTGTATTGATATTGATGATCTGTCAAAACAACTGCAGAACTATTTGGCAGAACCACAATTAAGATTTACATTCGATCCTATAGTGGTGGAAAACTCGAATTACAAAATATCCGGTAATTGGTAATGTAAAAAAAATATTTAACTATTCCTGCTACATCAGTTAGCTCTGAACTAGAGCTTACGATTACACGGGTATTAAAATACACGGGTACCCGTGTAAATAAGAGACCAGGATCTAGACGCGGGTATTTTTAATTACCCATATACCCGGGTATTTTAGTTACCCGGATACCCGGCAGTTAAAATACCCGACTACTTGGTATTAAAACCCCAGGTATTCGAGTATTAACTAAAATTTGTTCTAATAGTTGTACTTATGTTTAGAAATAAATTTTTTCATTTAAAAAAAAAAGCCCCAGAATCAACGACCAATGGCTAAAATGTGTTAACGATATTATAATTTTAACAATAAGTTTTAAATATAATATTTATGTACATAAATATCTAGTATTTTTTAATTTAATACTAATTATACATTTTGCTGTCGAGGTTTGTATTTCTGAGGAATGTAAAATAACTATTGATAACATATTTATCGGGTCCTAGTAATACAGACATTGACATTCAAAATTAAAAACTGCCTTGTTTTTGCTTTACTAATATCTTACTTTACACGAAAAACAATAATTTATTTTATTTTATTTTTTTTTACTTTGGTAGTTAACAAAATTTGTTTCTTAGTATACTAGTTTATACTTTCTACTGTACAAGATTTATATTGTGTAATTTTTAAATAAATTATTATACAACGAATTCGAAAAATCGTGTTTTATTTTTTTTACTATACAAGAAGAACAATTTTATGAAGCTGAAGATACAAAAAATATATTAATTAGTAAAATAAAAAAAGAACAAGAATAGTCAAAATATAAATAAATAAGCATTAACAAAATAAATAATTCTTAATTAGCCCTAAAGTGTTGTCTCTGACAAAATGTTTAAACGTTTATATACATTATAATAATACTGAAGGGGAAGAATAATTTTATAAAGCTGAAGATACAAAAAACATATTAATTAGTAAAATAAAAAAATAACAAGAATAGTCATAATATAAATAAGTACGTTGTTACGAACCCCTCTTATCTAGTCTTGAAGCCAGAAACTGAAGCAAACAATCGGATGTCAACTGACGTTGATGAAGAGGTACAACAGCCTAGCTACTCAAATGAACCGTCGACCTCTCATTTTGTTCCAGACATTGAAACTAATACAGAACCTCCGTCTAATCAATCATATGAAGAATTCTGTGAACTAGAATCTTCAGATATTCCGTCAACATCAAACGTCAAAGAAGTATCTGGAGATCTTTTTTCCTCTGATCCAGAATGGGCTTTAGCTCATTGCGTTTCAAGTGATTTCAAAATGACTAAAGGAATTGCCCTTCAATTCAGAAGAAAATTCGGTCAAATCAAAACACTCAAGAATCAAGGAAAACAAATCGGTGAAATAGCGTTTGTGAAACAAAACTCTCGTTATATCATATATCTCATTACAAAAAATCGTTCGTTTAACAAACCACGTTACGAACATATCTACCAATCTATACAGAACCTAAGAAAATTCTGCGTGGAGCATCAAATAACTAAGGTAGCCATGCCGCAAATCGGATGTGGGCTTGACAAACTTGGCTGGACAACAGTTCATGGGATGTTGCGCCATATTTTTAGATCCTCCACAACATGTATACATGTATACGATAAAATGAAATTAACCTCAGAACAACAGCAGAAACTCATAGAGGAGCATCATAATAATCCTTTAGCAGGACATCAAGGTACTGAGAGAACATACCAGTTGCTAAAAACCAACTACTCATGGGATGGCATGAGACAACGAGTTGCAGACTATGTTCGGAAATGTCCACAGTGCCAAGTCAATAAACATTCCAACAAGTCAGCACGTGAACCCATGGTTATCACCACTACATCCAGCGAACCGTTTGAGAAAGTTTTCATGGATATAGTTGGCCCACTTCCACGCTCGCATAGTAATAATGTTTATATTATTACACTACAAGACGATTTAACAAAATTCTCTTGGGCTGTCCCCGTAGAGAACTATCAAGCCGCTACGGTTGCTCATCAGTTCGTTACTCAATTTGTCTGTCTGCATGGTTTACCTCAAAGTTTGGTCACAGATTGTGGCACCGAATTCTTAAGCAATGTTTTTTCTGAATTTTGTAAGACGCTTAAAATCAAGAAGACATCAACCAGTCCGTATCATCCACAAAGCAACGGAGCTTTAGAACGTAGTCATAAAACTTTAGGAGAATACTTGCGAAACTTTGTTGACAAAGACCATCTCACGTGGGGGACACCTTGGAGCCACACGCCATGTTCATGTACAATGCAACCGTTCACAGCTCAACTGGTTTTCAACTGCACGAATTAGTTTACTGTCGAAAAATCAGTATACCTACGTCTTTTACAAAGAATCCAGAACCTCAGTATAATTATAATGATTATCAGTTCGAACTCAAACGACTAATGCAAGAAGCGCATGCTGTTGCCCGAGATCGTCTCCTTAAATCGAAAGAAAAGTCCAAACAGTCTTATGACCGAGGCGTTTCCCAACAGAACCTCAGTGTAGGCGACAAAATTTATATGAAAGCGTCGGGAACACAAAACAAACTCAGCCCGCTTTGGCATGGACCGTATAAGGTCCTGGAACTCTTAGACAATAATGTTAATATAGCAATTAAGCGGAGGGGCAAACGTCAAATTGTACATCGAAATCTTGTTAAATTACATTACTCCTAAGACGATTATTTTCTCTTTCTCTCAGGATACCAGTATACGCTGAACTTCAAGAATCATTTCCAGCCATCCTAGCTAACAAAATATCATTTCCAAATCTCGACTACAACGGTCCTAACAAAGGATAAATTCCTTCTGTTCTCACTCACTTTTCCAATAGCGACGATTGACGAATATACTCTTTATCGACCTGTTCCCTTACCACATTATGTAATTAATAATAATGCTATACTTATCTCTCACCTACTGCTGACTACATAGCGTTAAGCGACGATAGCGAATTTTATTTTACTTTAAACACCGCTCAGCGTGAAGCATGTCTAGGTTTACAACCGTATACATTATGTAAGGGTAACCTGCCAATTAACCACAAAGCATCATCCAAATTATGTAAAATATTATTACTAAAATCTCCATAGACCATCCCTAACTCTTGTAATATTAAATACATATCTTTTGATTTTACAATTTGGAACCGGTTATCACAATCAGATTCTTGGATATATTGTACACGATCTGAACTTATCACCTTAAATTGTAAATATCCTTTGCGCACATTTCAATTTTATATAACAGGTATTGGTCGAATAATGATATCCCCATCATGTACTCAGTGCCGGATCTAGGGGGGGCAAGTGGGTACCCTTGCCCCGGGCGCTGTTGGTATAAGGGCGCTCTTAAGTATATGAAAAATAAAAAAAAGCCATAATAAATAAATAAAATATGTATAAATTATAAAATATTTCCAAACATCTATCAAGAAAAAGTAATATTATTACTATTAATACTATAATATTATTATTATTCGTATATATTTATCTTTTGTTTATATTTTTGTCCGGTGTTGACGTCTTTTATAGTTGTCCAGTCTTTATCAGTCTATTTGTTTTCGGAGAAAACCCAACCTGACGATCGACGATAAATGTTTATTGTATATTCTTTGTTAAAAAAAAGTACCTACGATAATATTTTTATCGTTCATTTGTTCCTGACGAGCAGCCCACAGTCGTCTCACATATTTTTTTATTATAACATTTATTACACGTTTACACCTAAAAACAAATAATGAGTTCAAAGAAAAAGCTTAGTGGGGCTGAAAATCGAAAACGAAAACAAGAAATTGAAAAAAATGTTCAAAAATTACCAAAAATCGTAAATTTCTTTACAAAAACAGAAACCTGTGGTAAGCAATTTTAACACCTGTCAAATTAAATTATATATTTATATTTAACTTTCATCCGGGCGCGCCCCTTTCCGTAACACTCGCGGGCGCGCGGCGGTAACTTACCGCCTCTCTGTTGTAGTAAAATTTTCAATATCGTTGTAGGATACATTTAGTATTGAATTATGGTAAATAAATATAATATACCTACAAAAAATAAAAATTTAGAAAAAAAAAAATGTAAATAAAAAAAAAATAATACCATAAACGGGCGCGTCCTGATGGTAATTTACCGCTTAATTGTAGGTTAGTTCGACTTGGTACGTTTTACATTTACTTAAGACAAGTCACCATGAAACTTTAGCTAGTATGACACTATCACCTAGTGTCATATTATGTCATTTAAGAATACAAACCTCTCCGTCTTCCTCATCGTGCTTAATTTATTCCTGCGCGCGTTTTTATGAATGGAGCGGTAATCTACCGCCCGCGCTCCCGGATGAAGGTTGTGTAATACATTTAATCAGGATTGAGATGTTTAAAATTTTTGTTTGAACTTTTATTTAAAACATGTTTCAAACATCTAAATTGAATTGAATTCTAATTTTTTGTAACAATAAATTAATTTTTATTGCTTAATAAACAAATTTATAAAATTTAGTATTGAATATTAAATAATGAAAACATTTCATAAAAATCATTCACATTTTAGACTTAAGTAGGTATTTTTAATTTTACTAATTTGAATTATAAATATTGTTTATAAGTATTGTTTAGTCAAAACAGCTAATACAAGCTTAAAACATAAAAACTAATCAAAGGTCATATGTACAATCCAAAAAATGTATATATTGTAGTACCTTAACTCTGTGTTCATAAAACAATTGAATTAATGAATCTAATTACTGAATATGAATTAGTTAATATAAACTTAGTTAATTTATCACAAACATACCTTTCTTTACTTACCTTTAATTTATAGAACTGGTTCCTTCAAACGCTGAAAGTTCATCAACTATTATAGCCGAAGAAAAAAATACAAAAAAATGTTATTTCTACAGAGCCTGCGCATAGTGATGTGGAGTATGATATAGCTATAGATGTGATTAAAAACAGTTGCGATAAAGTAGACACCATAAACTTAAATTTTGCTGATCTTGGTACATGGCCTCTAAATATTACAGATACACAAAGAACATATTTAGTGAAAATGAGGTACAATTATACTGAAATTCATGATTTTAGTAATTCGGAAAGAGACGGTAGAAATGTTAATTCAGACTGGTTTTTTAAGATACTTTTGAATGGAAAAAAATTAAAAAGGACATGGCTCAGCTATTCTTCTTATAAAAATGCACTTTTTTGTGTACCTTGTAAATTGTTTACTAAAATCGAAAACTCATCTAACGTATCGAAATTAGCATACACTGGCTTAACTAATTGGAAAAAAGTTACCGAAAAAATTCCATTACATGAAAATTCACCAATACATAAAAAAAATGTGTGTTCCTGGACTTCTTTGGAAATTGCATTGAATCAGTGTGAGGGTATAGATAAAGAATTGCAACTTTCTATTAGAAAAGAAGAAGGTCACTGGAAATCCGTTTTACTGACAATTATAGACATTATAATGCATTTGGCAATGGAAGGAAGTGCGTTTCGAGGATCTAATGAAATTGTTTCGAGTGTGGGAACATCAAACCAAAGTGGAAAGTTTTTAAATTTGGTTAATCTAGTGTCACATTATCATGAACCATTATCAAACCATATTGAAAGACATAAAAAAGGTGGTTTGTCTTATTTTTCTCATGGTATTCAAGATGAGTTTCTAGAGATTATTGCAAAAAGAGTTAAAGATGAAATTCTTTCAAAAATAAGAGAGGCGAAATATTATTCTATATTATTTGATTGTACACCGGACATTGCACACCAAGAACAGATGACCCAAGTTATTCGCTATGTTATACAAAATAACGAGAGTGAATGCGAAATTGTAGAAAGTTTTTTAAAGTTTGTGCGTGTATACCAAAAAACTGGTGAATCATTAACAGAAGAAATATTAGATTCTCTGTCAAAAGATAATCTTAGAATATCAGATTGTAGAGGACAATCATATGATAACGGGTCAAATATGAGTGGAAAAATTAAAGGAGTTCAAGCACGATTAATTGAAATTAATAAACTTGCAAGATTCATTCCATGCTCAGCTCACTCCTTAAATTTAATTGGTGTTAATTGTGCAAAAAGTATATCTGAAGTAGAAACGTTTTCCGGCATCGTACAGAAATTATTTAATTTCTTTTCAAGTTCAACGCAAAGATGGGATGTTCTAATGAATAATTTAAAGTTATCATTGAAAGGGTATAGTACAACAAGATGGTCAGCTAAACATTGTGCCATAAAATCTTTAAATACTCAACTGGATATGGTTTTTAAAAGCTTTGACGTTCTTAAACAAGAAACATTATCAGAAGAAACAAAATTTGATGCAGATAATTTGATAAGATCACTTAAACGTTTACCTTTCATTTGTATGCTTACGGTTTGGGAAAAAATTCTCAGTGCAATTGACAGGATTAATATAATTTTACAAAAACCAAAATTAACAATTGATGTAGCTGTCAAACATCTTCAAAGCCTCCTTAAAATATTAGAAAACTTTCGAGAGCAAGGTATAAATGAGGCTTTATCCGATTCAAAGAATAAAGCTAAAGCATTAGGCATAGAAACTGAATTTCCAAAAGTCAGATTACGAAAAAAGAAACTTTTACCCGGAGAAATTGCAGAAGATGATTTTTATAACATAAGTGAAGAAAAAATTTTTTTAATAATGATCAAAAATGTTATTGACAATATTTTAACAGGACTACGTCAAAGATTTAAATCAATGGAAAATATCGCTCAAGATTTTTCATTTTTAGATCCAACAATAAATTATTCATGGCCTATGGAAGACTTAAAAAGATCCGGAGTAGATTTATGCAATAAATATGAAAATGACCTTAACAAATTTGAATTCATTTCAGAATTAGAGAGCTTCAAAGAGCATGTTTACAACATAAGTGAAGTTTTAAAAAAGCAACCTTTTTTGAAATGTTGAATTTTATTTATAAAAATAAACTTCAAGATGCATATCCCAATATATCCGTTGCTTACCAAATATATCTAACAATGCCAGTTACTTCAGCTTCGTGT
>NW_026096153.1:0-2002 GCF_023614345.1 Adelges cooleyi | reverse complement strand
GAACGAAGCTTTAGCAAATTAAAATTAATAAAAACATATTTACGATCCACTACAGAGCAAGCAAGACTAAATAACCTATCGATTATATCTATAGAAAATAAAATAGCAAGGCAAATTAATTATGAAGATATAATAAATGATTTCGCAGCAAAAAAAGGTAGAAAAGTTAATTTTTAAATTTTCACAAATACAATTATTTTACTTAATCAAAATAACCAATTAAAAATCAATTTTTGTTTATGTGTTTATATTTTTTAATCGTTTTTAAGTATAATATTGACTAGTATATGGTTTCAATAACATTTTTAATATAAAATTATACTTTATTATTTGTACCTATTTAAATATTCTATTTTGTGTTGACAACACCTGACACTCCGACCCCTGTAGCTCGTACTATATAAGGGCGCTAATTTTTTATTAGCCCCGGGCGTCAAATATCCTAGATCCGGCACTGCATGTACTATACATACGGAAAATGCAATATTGTTACCTACTCGTAATGAATTTATCAATCAGACCCTCGATGTTATTCCAGAATCTATTTCTTTTGGTATATCACCTACAATACTGACAACCCTAAATCTTGTACAACCACAGAGCCTCAATCATGTACTCATGTTCAATGACCTTTGTCAAATTAGTAAAGAATCTCTTAACTTAGACAACTTAGATAAGCTACCAGACGATTCTGTCTTCATTGTTACCTTAGGACATCATATATATATTGTATATTCTTGTATTTTTATACTATGTATAGCTGTAATTATAGTTACAATAAATGTAAAAATCGGGTAATCCATGTATATGTACCGGAAATCGCGGAGCCTCAAACCGAAATCGCAGACCATCCTTTTTGAATTGTATAATTCAGTGTTCTAGTGAGACAGTAGTGACCATGTGGCCTCTATGTCTCATTTAGGGTGGGGAGTGTTACGAACCCCTGTCTTGGGCATATTATTATAATATGTTTTTTATGTATGTGTAAATAATTTCTGTTAGAATAAGAACATCAGGAATTGGTGTTGGCCACGGCCGAGCCGAATGGAATTTGCTGACTTAGGGATTTCGCCCTAGCCAGACGGCTCGAGCCGTGCCCACCACCAACGGGGAATTAGTCGTGTAACTACCGACAGTGAATCGTGTCACACAGAGTATCTGTTTTACAGAGCATCTATGTTTCCAGAGTATCTATGTTTTTAGAACATCTTAATTAAATGTAAATTGTGTATATTATCAGAAAATCTTGTTTTATTCGTGTATTTGTGTGTTACGTTTAAAATACAACCAGAAAATCCGCCGATACGTTGTGTAATTTACTGACTTTAACCTAATAATCGTCCTATCCCGTGGCTCACGTTATAACGTATTGTCAAAAAAAAAATCTTATTTACCCGAAATTAAATTAATACTTTAAAAAAAAAGTGAACAGTTTTGTTAATTTTTAATTAATCAACTGCCTATTTTGGTAAAGGAAAACTTAAATGTTAACGTTTTCAGGTTAAAGATAGCTTCTTTTTGAATTAACAATGTTACCAGCTGTTGAGAAGCAACGTTCAGAGCTCAGCTATTACGTTGGCTATTGGACATCGATTTGTATATAGCCGATCTAACATCAAGAACGTAGAATTCCAACGCGTCTTACAATTCTGCAATAAAGTTAATTTTGCCATACCAAGCTGGTCTTGTTTTTTTTTCTAATGCTTGTTTCGCTACGCTAGAGTGTTTAAAATGCCCAACAACTTTACTGTATTTTTGAATTAAATGTTCAATAGTTTCCTCTCTAAGTGCCTTGTTGATTGCTAGTTGGAGGGAATGAGCTGCACATGTGACACTATTAATTGGTTGATCGCTAGTTACTAATGAAACGGCATTAACAATATTTTTCGCGTTATCAGTTACAATATTTTTTACTTTATTGTTTATTTCCCATTTGGTAAATGTATGTTCTAGTTGAACAGCCAAATTATCAGCAGTATGCCGTTCTTCCATTGAATGTGTT
>NW_026096152.1:0-7866 GCF_023614345.1 Adelges cooleyi | reverse complement strand
GTTAAAGTGTAAGACCTTATATTCCAATTTAAATCAATAATATGGGCAGTTACAGTGATGTAGGAATCTAGAGATAATGACGACCATCCTTCGGTTGTACAACTTATACTTTTAACTTTATTAAGGTCCTCTTTTATTTTCAAGGTAAGAGATACTTTCAAGTTATTTATTCTACTTTTTATAGCTTCTTGTTTACAAACTTTATAGTTAGGTTCAAGAACCGCCATAAATTGTTGAAATCCTGTGCTGGAGTAAAATGATATGGGTAGCTGATTCATTACTATTAATTTTGATAGGGCTATATGGATTTGTTCTGTTCGTTCGCGGCTGCACATTTTATTTGATATTGATTTGATATCGTCTTGATCTCTTGAACATCTTTTGCGTTTTCGGCTATTCAAAGGCATCGATTGACCATTATTATTACTTGAACTTTCTAAGTCAGCGTTATTTTCATTATCTTCAAGTTCAACGCCCTGACACGCATTTTCAAAGTTTGATGAAGTACTTGTACCACTGTTACGAACCCACCCTTTTTAGGGCTTATCACCCTTATATATATTTTTTTTTCGTATGGCGTATTGACCGGGAGTGACTATGGCTAACTTTATGCCAGTTCGGTCGCCAGGTGCATGGCATTTCAGCCATGCATTCGGGGTTGATAGTATGGGTCGCCGCTAAAAATCCCGGATGGTCACCCATCCGGGATCAAGCAACAACGGACACAGCTTAACCTCAAGTGCCACGCGGCATCTGAGGTATCCACTGCACCTCAATATATATATTACATTGTACAACTTATCAGGACTAACATATACATATATCTATATATTACATTATGTGACTTCTCATTGTTAAATATTGCTAAACATGAATGTACCACACGTGCCGATTTCACATCAGACCCAAAAGGTCATTACAGCGTCTTGCGAATGCAGACAAACTGTAATTCTGTTTACAGCAGCTGACCCCGCTAGCGAGGCTAACTGCTAAAAACTGCTAAAGTGAACGTACGTTTTGGCAAACACCGTGGGAAGTTCACCTTCAAAGCTAACCAATTTTGTCCATGCGAAAACTGAACTCCGCGCCGCCACTTGCTCCTCACCGTTGACGTAAGCGGATGTCATGGACGAACGAGGTCATCCACTCGCGGACTTGCGATAATTGCGAAGATTCCCACGCCCATTCAGCGAGCGGACCAGCATATAAGGGGCAACTTCAGCCATAGGAGGGCAGATGTTCTGGGACCGCCACACACTATACTTGAAGTTTCTACCTATAATCTTCTTTTGAAGTCTTAAGCGGCTTATATTTGTCTTGATCGTCATATTTATGAAGCACACTGAACTTATGCTATTAACTGTTTGACGTTGTACATGTTTTATAAGTATATTAAATTAAATGTTTGTGATTTACCTTGAAGTTATTCTATTAAATATCTAAAAACCTATCACCACGATTTTGACAAGACTCAAACAGCCTGCAATACATACGTACAGGGCTACAGGGTCTTAACACCACTAAAACCATAAAATATTTAAGATTGTGCATTGGCGTATTTAGGTAGGCTTTTTATGGTCAAATTTTCGAAAACCCCTAAAAAATGGGGGAAATACCTGAATTAAATAGTAGCTTAGGCAATTAAGGGGGGGGGGTAGATAATGAGTTTGTTATCGAAAAATCTAAAATGATTTGTTTTTGCAAGAGTCGAAATTCAAATTGCATACAAATTTGCCAGTATTTGAAAATTACCAACTTCGTCTATCTTTGCTACTTACAAAACTTATTTAAGTAAATTATGGAAGTTTTGTTTGACAGTAATAGTACGGTATATCCGGACAGTTCATTAATAAAATTTTATGAAGTACAATAATTTGCCAATAGATCAATTGATCAAACGTACATCTCGCCAAAATATAATTTTTTTAATAATTATATGTAATGAACACGCGCAATGTGGTAGTAAAAACTATATTGGTATTTTATCGAACTGATATAGTCCAGTATTTAGAGACTATCGATTTTGTTTAAATATGATTTGAGTGGCACTGGCACTAGTAATCAAGAGCACGATCGCGTACCACAGATGATTGGGTTTCAAGTTTGTTCCGGGTGTGTGTCCGCTTTGTATTGTCGTATGTTAAATTGGTAGCCGAATGTACCCTTTATAGTTTTAAATGCTTATTATTGATTCCAAATCCTAAACAAAACCATTATATAGGGTGCTAACATCCTAAGAGTCCTATGTATCATGCATAATTTAATTATAATAGTATTTATCAAATGTATCAAATACCTAGCTTCATTTAATATGTAGAAAAATGTCCGTAAAATACCTACTATTAATGTAATATTGATATGACTATCCCATTTAAGTCTATAATCTATGATTAGGCCAAGATTTTTTAATTGAGAATGATTATTCAATTATTTCGGGTTGCTACAATTGCTTCGAATGTTTTTCACCGCGATATGATATCACTACGAAATTGCTTTATCATACAATAGCTACGAACATACATTTTTACCTCGATTTGCAATTGCTACGATGTCATCATACTTCGAACATATAAAATAATTTAAAATACTACGATATGACCGTAATACCTCTTATGTGTTTTACTACGAACATGAATATTATCTACACTAAACAATTGTCAATCGGATTATCATTTCACTGATCATCCATGCATAAATCATAATATTAATTCTTTCTTTTAATTTGTAACTTGTAAAATGTTCAATTTTGGGACTTTGGTTACCTTACCTACTGTTAAAATTAAAAATCTCAGATGAAGCGGAGAAAGTTAAACGTTGAGTAGGTATATTTTATATTATGTAAATCGCCCGTAGGCCTAAATGTGTATAATAGGTGGCCACACTGCGCATTTACAGTTGGTCCTACTGTCAGCTTATCGGTCAGCTGACCGCTTCCAACAGTCGTCGATAAGGAACTTTAATCTCTGAAGACTTTAAAAGTTTATATTTTATAACCACATAATTTTTTAATTTCTATTCAACGTGTTCAAGTCCGCAGGTTACGAGGTACGTATCCTCTTACTTAATTATTTTTATATTTTCGGCGTGTAAGTTCATCAAATATTTTGCTCTAGGATTAAATTATTAAGACGTGATTAACCATTTATTTCCCAATTTTTATAAAAATATTTTTAATGGTCATGAATTTAGGGGAAAAGTATAATATATCTTAAGTAAAATTACGTTTATACCATCTGGATTCTGGTAGATGGCAATAATTTCTTTTATAACTATAGAGTAACACTTACATTAAACGTATTTTTTCTAACGAAATAAAATGTTGTAATAAATATGTTGCATTTCTACTACAATGGGTACTGAAATTAGACTATTAAAATTACCTAATCGCTAAGTACAGAAAAGGCACATGTTTAAGTTTTAACATTTTTTCAGGATAGACAAAAATCTGTCCAGGACAAGTGCATTTTCTGTATTTAGCGATTCAGCTGGCCAATAATCGGATATGATTAATTTATTTTTGAATTAATTGGCATTTTATTACTTTGCATTTCTCCCGAGATTTTCACTTAGAAATAATATTAACAAGTGTTTATTAGGTTAAAAAAATGAATTTTATATAAGGCTATAATCAAGCGGATATCTTAAAGGGACGCCATACCCCCATTTATTCAGGAATGAAGTATAGGCACTAGTTTCAAAATCTTTATTTAGAGATTAAACTGTGATGTGTTGTGTTCAGTTATTATGAATTTTTATTTAGGTAGTTAATTTATTTTTCAAATAAGTCACAGCATGGTCGGCCGTAACTTAAACACTGCATAAACTTAGTTTTCTAATTCCAAAAACTCAGCTTACCGGGTGGTTTTAGGGTAAAACACCTGATTATAAAAGTTTTATGTGAGAACATTTCCTATGTTTTGATGGAAACCAATTTTCAAAAGTTGGTTTGTAGATGGAACAATATGGCATAAAGAAAGGGTATATTTTTAATTATTAAAATGTATGTATATACCCTAATATAAAAATGTAATTTTTAAAAATTTAATTCTAATAAAACATAATTAAAGTTTTCACCTTTCAAACAAATTTTAATTTATATCTGCTTGCATTGTAGACTTCATATCTTTGGAAATACAAAAGTACACATGATACGAGTATATTATATGATATGTATTGTCACACATTTTATAAATAAAAAAAAACAAACTTTAAAAAATATTAGATAAAACACAAAATTAATAATATAAATAAAAATCTTATTACAAAATAAAAAAAAAACTTCAAAATGTTAAATAAAAAAAATATATACATATATAAAAACTATATAAAATAAAATGATCCGCTAATAAATATTTTAGCAACGCCATCTATCTCCACATACTTCGCATTCCTCTGGAAGCGGGAGTGCACAGTCGACACATCTCCATCCATAGTCGTAATAGAGGTAGGCGTACCTTGTCAAATTTGGCATGTCTCTGACAACTCTCCAACAGGAAATACAATTGCTTCCTGTTGGGTCTAGCAAGCTATTTAGGTTTTCCATCCATCTACCTAAAACGAACAGATGTGTGATATTATTACACAAGTATTGTATTAATTTATTAATATATTTACCATTTTCGCCAACTCTATAATGCATAATATTTATTCGTGGAGCTCTTGGAAATATTACGCGGCAAATTGGACATTCCTCCAGCCGTCGGCCACACGTATCGCAGCACCACCTATGATCACATGGCAAGAGAATATTTATTATCTCTCCTGCTTCTCCTCTGCTGCCCAGGCACACAAACCATCTATCGTCTTTCTCGCCTATATAAATACACAAAGGTATATAATAGTTTATTTCTAAGCTGTAAAAATGTAATATGATAATTATTTTATATTTTTAAAAAAAATATATTACATTTCTTAATGTAAAATACAATTTACAATATTTGTACCTGGCATTTGTGGTTGTTGGAATGATGGGCGCACTGCCATGACGATGTTTGGTACATCTGTTAATATTAAATTAATTAAAAAAACTTTATTTATTTAGAAACACCAGAACATTTTTAATACCTTCATTTGCAGGCTCTGCCACTTCCACCTCTATCTCTTCAATATTGTCATTATCTACAAATAAATAAATGCATAATTTGTGTAATGTTTTCCAAAGAAATTTCTTTAAAACCTTTAATTGCCTTGGTGTTCCAACACTGCACCCACGTCATTCATAATGATAACTTCTATACATTTAATAAAAAAAAAAATAAGTTAATACTTTAATTACTTTCAATTTTTAAAAATTTTTCTTTAAGTGTTGAACATACCTTCAATTTCGGTTTCTACAATTGGAAGCGGTGGCGGTAGTTGCGGTCTGGTAACTTGCGGCCTACCACGTCGAGGCTGTTGTCCTCTACCCCGACCTGTGCCTCTACCTCTACCTCTCCCTATAGGTAATCTTGCTGGTTCTTGATGTGGTGGTGACAAAGACTGGAGCAAAATTGGATTTTCCGGTATATTCACATCTGAATGAAATATAATTAAAAATAAGTGAATTAAAATTTAATAAGTGAATTAAAATGGAAAATCTTACCGAGAACCATTTGACCGATTTGCCGATCCCGATAACCTCTTGCCATGTATGCCACCCTTCTTAAAAATGAGATGATCCCATATCAGCCATTTCTGACATTTTGATGTGCGACCGTTAATATTTGGTAATTTGTATTTCTTGTTGACACAATTGATATCCGAACGTATAGCATTTACATTATATTCATCAACAGAGTCTGAACGCGGTCTTTTCAGACCTGATGATGAGCACGGCTGCGGGTCGTCCGAGTCTGTCGCAACTGGATGGTCTTTGTTAGTGACAGGCGGGCGAATGGCGCTAAAAGTATTACAGTATGTATTCCAGTTGTTTTCTAATACTATTTCTGGGATTTGGTTATCTAAGTCGTCGTCTATGTCCATGTCGCTGTCTTCAGCTTATATACATTTCTATTGTTAATTTTTTAACTTTTAATGACCTGTTGGCCATTTAATACTTGCTGAGTTCTTCTTCATACTCTGCTCTCCACATTCCTCAGTCTATCTGTAAGGGTGTAATTACATTTAATAACATTTAAAATTCCACCAAAAAATGTATTGTATGTTAAATTGATTAAATTTTTTAGTTACCGTAAAAGTTCCATATCGGAAGATGCTGGCCAATGGTTGTTCTTATTACGTTATGAAAGCTCTCTATGTAATTATTAGTTCGTATACTTAGTTGGTAAACAGAGAATCTATCTGGACGAATGACGTCTAACCAATAATACTGAAAATAGTTAAATAATTTGGTCAGTATATCTTGAACGCCCATCTGTGTGGCCAATTGTACGATAGCATTAAAAACTCCAGTTATGCTGAATTCATCTGGCAGACCTTCTGCCCTCTCTACTGGCAAATGCGGTAATGCCATGATCTATTAAAATAACAAAGAAATAAAATTGTAAATATAGTAACAATTCATTATATTTTTTTAGGCCTTATTTTGATTTATGAACTACTATCCTCAAAACCATTGCTGCATTACTATCATTTCTGACATCACCAGCAAGATTATGTTGTTAAACGAATCGTACAATGCTCTATAAATAAAAAATGTAAGTTCATGTTTTGTCTTCTTTTTCTGCTAAAATTTCAATATCATTATTTTATACCTTGACAGGCCTTGACGGCCAAACATTTGACGTTGGAAAAGTGAGACGATGTCGGACGATAACACATGACGTCTTAACCACTTGGGTTAATTAAAATATAATATTTCAGGAAATTAACTAACCTGGTTGAAATGAAATCAGCATCCTACCAAATGGGACTCTGCCATTACTCGTCTTACTGCGTTCCTCAACGCAGTTTCGAAATCGGTTACAATTTGAATATTTTGCCAATCCAAAATATCCACGCCGATGTCATCTCTTAAAAATTGGAGAAGTCTTATGTAAAGGTTTTCTGTCCTTTGATTAAGCAATGCGTAAACGATGGAATAGACTGAAAAAAATTAATGTTTTAATAGTGTAAGTAATGTTTTTAGAATTTGGTTAATTAATAATAATAATGTTTATATTCAGCAACAATAATAATATAGATATACAATATAATATAAACATTTGTTGGATTACTATAACATTTTTCTATGAATTATACTATTTGTATGTATTATGACAGGTACGGCAATATTATGACTTACTATGTTGTCCAAGATGATATGGATTGTCACCAGTTGATTAATTTCTGCTGGTACTCTTGGTCTAACTCCAAAAGTTCCATCAATAGTTAGAACTCGACATTGCCGGAAATGCAGCGCAAGTCTTTGCAAAAATGCCACGTTGGCAAAGACTAGACCTTCGAATACCAAAGCGTTGTATTTTATGAATTCTAAGGGCTCTTGGAAAAAATTGATTTATGTAAACCTCAATCCATTTCCCCATTGAGGAGACAAAGTTATTTCAGCCATTGCGTTTAACGACTGAAGTATTGCTGGTTGAAACATCTGCCTCGCTAACCGCATCATCCTCATGGCTTCCTCCGCCGGAGTATTGAAAACTGCATTTGGAAATCTATCGAATTACTCACATTGTATGGTTATTCAAATTAGCTTTAAATATACCAATAATACTATTTTTAAATATATTTTCTAGTCTCTTACCTCCTGGAAACTTCTTCATAAATTAATCTAGCTGGTGTTGCCTCAGCTGCAGCTCGTTCTCTCAACTCTGCTGAAAATCTGCCTGTTTTAACATCATGTCCAGGTTCATGATTGTGTCTCATGTTCTGCATTATTGGACTGTTTTCTGGTAAAAGGGCCATAGACGCAGTAGCTCTACAGCCGGT
>NW_026096151.1:0-690 GCF_023614345.1 Adelges cooleyi | reverse complement strand
CTCGTACCGTGTACATCTTATTTACCTAAAAAAAGTAAATTATTAATTAAAGTAAAAGGTACCTACTAATTAAATAAATAATTAACATTTTTTTTAGTGCTTACCTGCGATTTGCTGATGTCTGGTTTTGCAAATATGTATAACCAGTGGCATCTGTATATACAAGACGCCCCCTCAACCCAGGCACTCTCCAAGATCGAGATCGAGACCGTGACCGTTCACTGTTCTCATCTAATTTTAATTAAATACATGATATAAAAATAGGCTATATCTGTTTTTTGCAACAAGTGGTCTTTTTTCTTTTCGCCTCGCATATAGTATTTGAAAATAGCTAACATTTAACAATACTTAATGTGGCCATATAAATAGTATTTTGGAATCTGTTGAATTAAAACTACTCTTGGTTTACTAAAAAAACTTCGGTCAAAATTTAACCGAAATAAGAAAAACATTAGATGGCCATATTCAAATTTGAAAAATAAAAACGTTTACGAATGTAATATATTATATTTAAATATATTATTTTTTTTGACATCATGTTAATGTCGAGCTATAACTGAAATATAAAAAAAAAAAATAGGAGTTGTAATTTCTCTTGTAGTGTATTTAGTTGTGTAAGTTGTGACGCCGGGAGTAAGCCAACCCATTCATCAACGGCCATATAGACTTCCGTATTCCCAACAAGCGGAA
>NW_026096150.1:0-3263 GCF_023614345.1 Adelges cooleyi | reverse complement strand
ATAAACAAGCAGGTGAAAGGACTACTAGAAGATGGCTTGATAACCAACAGTGAAAGCCCATGGAATGCGCCATTGCTTATAGTTCCCAAAAAAGTTGACGCAACTGACGAACAGAAATACCGAGTAGTGGTGGACTACCGAAAACTGAATAGCTTGACGGTTGAAGACGCATTCCCTATGCCCAACATAAACGAGACCATGGACCAATTGGGTAGAACCAAATATTTCAGCTGTTTGGACATGGCAAGCGGATACCGTCAAATGCCACTGCACCCAAGGGATCAAGAAAAAAACTGCTTTCAGTACGAACTGTTACGTATCAGCAGTTTATATAAATACATATGGTGGGAATTGTCTACCACACGCGTGTGCTACACCGGCACAACTTGTCATTCTTGTAATTTGGGTTTCATAATAAACATCAGCGAACATTATTATTTATATTAATCTAATTGTGTTCTACTTTCATACTAAGGTATAACAAATTGGCGACGAAGAAACTCTTTATTTCTCACATAGACCATACTGTCTATTAAAAGCAAATTAAAATTATTTACGTGTCTAAGAAGTTCAGTGAATTTGTAATAAAATTTTTTTAAAAAATGGTTGAAACCAAAGAAACCGTTAAATTTAATCAAGTAATTGGAACACCCGGAACATTTGAACCTGGAACGGACGTGACCATATTCGAATCTAAGCTGACAAATTTTTTTTTGGCAAACGGAATCGAAAACGAAGTCCAAAAGAAAGCCATATTGCTTTCATCAGTAAGTGAAGAAATTCATACAATTTTATTCAGTTTATGCGTTCCAAGCACACCAGACACTCAGACTTATGCTACACTTATTGGTCTTTTAAATAAATACTATAAGCCATTGTAGTCCTACTTCGCTGCGAGACATGCGTTTTATCAAGCCAAACAACGTAAAGATGAAACTGTTGCTGAATGGGGTGCCCGAGTCATACTAAGGTATAGCACGAACCAAGGACACTACCAGTTCCAACGGATGTGTTTTAGTCTCAAAGGAGCACTAAACATGCATAATATTTCATAATTTTAAAAATTGGAAATTTATTAATATTGTATTAGATGTTCAAAACTTCTTATTTTAAAAAAATTAACGAATAAATACATATTTTTTCTGGAAAATAATTGTTGCTGAGAGTTGTGAGTTGTAGATTTTGAATAATTCTAGCTGAGTAAAAAAATATATATATATATATATATATATATATATATATATATATTTACCGAATTGACTCTAGTTTATGCGGTAAAGACTACCAACTGAAACACTGCAGAAGGGCTAAACATAATAAAATGTTTTATTTTTAATATGTCTAATTGGTCCATTTCAACTTAATCAGTTGACTCTATCAATTGTGTTAACTATTTGGTCATTACATACCAGATTACTCATGACATGAGGACATGTCGCATAATTATCACATGGCCGAATAATCGAGAAACCACTGTATCTGATTAGCAAGACTGCGAAAAGTAAGTACATTCATTAAAAAAAACCTTTGGTTGGGTATACTTAGAATAATACAACTTAAAGAGGGTAGATTGAAAAAGTACGATATTTTTGACAAATAGTTTATCTAGAGAACCAGAGTCAATCTAAACAAAGTAATTGAATATCATATGTGCAATTTAGGTGTACACTAAAACAATAGACACATTTTTTGTTCCCCAGTGTTATGTGTTTATTGATATATTCGTAAATTAAGTTTGATAATCCATTTCCCGAAGATAAGAAATTATTTATTTTTTCGAATTGGTGGTTCATTTATTAGTGTAACCCATGGTGTTCGGGGCTACAATCCCGTAATTGGTTGGGATATTGTTTGCACCCGTAAATATGATTGCCGGCGCTAGGTAACCGCTCAAGATAAGAGGATAGGATGGATAGAGCAGGTCAGACTAAAAGAGAAAATAAAAGAACAAAAAAAGCAATAAATGACTAATACTAATGAGCAAATTATTGAGTAACCTTAAAATCAAATATATATAAACATGGGGGAGGGGGACCAGTATATAACATACTTATACAAAACAATTATATCTGTAGATAGACAATAATTATATCTGTAGATATGATTTATGTAAACAATAATAAATTTGTAGATACGCGATAAGATTCAATAAAGGTGATATAAAAAAAATGTATAAGATTATTTATTAAAAATATACATATATTCTATTCATTATATTATATTCTGTTGACTCAAGGCCGGATTTGTTATTCGGATCCAGCTCCCTATAATCCTTGAAATACATTTTTTTTAAATAAGTATACTCAATAGAAAGAATAATACAACTCAAAGACTTTATGACTTCAAGTGTTTCAGCCCAGAAAACATCTAGAAATCACTAAGAAATCTGAAAAATATAATGGAACAAATGTACTTTACCGGGCACCCTTTTTTTCGATTTTTTTTTCTGTTAATCGATAGTACGTTTAATGCTGATGAAATTTCGCTACTGAATTTTTTGCCGGACGAACTTAGTTTCGGAGTTACAGACGTTTGAAGTTCGCAAATTCGGGAGCCGCGCACTGCGCAACGACCCGGCTACAGCCGGGTCGACTACCTGCTACCGGCAGCCGTGGTCGTTTTTTTACGCGCGGCGAAATCCCAAAATAGTCCTATTTACCTATAGTACCAAATATAGTATAAATATTAATATTCTACTTGATTTTACTTAAAATCGCTAATAAGGACGGCAGGTCAACGAGTATTTTGGCACTCGCTCGCTGCGCTCGCTCCGCTAAACTAAAAATATCCTAGGTTTGCAGGCTACAGTCTAGGAGGAGGTCACAGGTTTAAATTTAAGTAAATCATGGTATGGTATTAATATCTACAAGGTATTACGGCAAAAAAAAAAAAAGACCACGGCGGCCGGTAGCAGGTAGTCGACCCGGCTGTAGCGGGTCGTTGCGCAGTGCGCGGCCGCCCGAATTTGCGAACTTCGAACGTCTGTAACTCCGAAACTAAGTTCGTCCGGCAAAAAATTCATTAGCAAAATTTCATCAGCATTAAACGTACTATCGATTAAAAAAAAAATCGAAAAAAAAGGGTGCCCGGTAAAGTACACTTATACCAGTATAATTATTTCTCCCTTTTGACCCCTTGGACATATATGGAAAAATATTGTCCTACATTACACAATTTGAAAGTTGGCAACCCTAGCCGTAGGGCGGCCGGACGTCTTGAAACGGCGTTAAGCGTGAACACGCGTCGCGGATGGGCGTCTTAAG
>NW_026096149.1:0-2560 GCF_023614345.1 Adelges cooleyi | reverse complement strand
CAGCGCGCACACCAAATACGTTCCGTCACGTTACGTCGCAGCTTCCGTTGAGCCGAAAGGTTTGCTTATTATAAACTCTTATGAACAGGCGCACATAGGTTACGTTACGTTACGTCACGTCGCGCTTGGACGCATGACGGAGACGTTAGGAGACGGATAGGTTGCTGTTTAGGGCAAAATTGACGGACGACGGTAGGTTGATGACCGCTGCACACCGTTGCCGATGACCGTTGTTACGCACGCCCCAAGCGGCAAAGTTTCTGCGCAGAGCACGTGTAGCAAAGAATATTTTTCTTTGTGGTTAGGTTAAGTTTGTTGGAGTATTATTCTTTTAAGATTATTTAATAAAAATATTAATTCAATTTTATTGAAAAAATGGAAGACGAAATATTAATTGAATGCGTGCGGAAGTATAACTTTATTTATGATGCCAGTGAAAAAGGACATGCCGATATGCGATTACTTAAAAACGCTTGGGAAGAAATTGCGAAAACCGTTGGAAATTCTGGTAATTTCATTTTATAGTCAGCATTTATTTGAACATATTAAGCTATTTTTTCATAGTATTTTCTATCGGTTGATATGCTGTATGACTTAACTAGATATAAACGTCAAACATTGTATTAAACAAAAATATCCTAATAGAATTATTTTTAATTACCTTTAGTGATAAGGAATTAACTATCGTGATCAAACTTGTGTAATTCTGCAAGCCAAATACCCCAAAATTATTTATATAATGTCTGCGATAAGTTTTCGTTATCATTAATATATATATTTATATATAAGTATATATACACATTCAATATATGTGTATATATATATAATTATAAACCTACAGCAATATTTTTTATCGTTGAAAATTTGATTTTTTTATATTGAGACAATTTTAAATATGTTTGATTGTTTATACTTCGCTGTGAAATAGTAGTCAATGTTTGGTGTTTAATGTCTGAATAAAACGACAATAACAATTCCTCTCTCAACCCTTTTCAATAGGTCTTGCCGTCCGATGGTCGGTGACCGGTCATCAATATAATAAAACATCAGACGTTGTTTTGTGTAAAATGACTCATAAAATTCGTTATTTATAAATCACCACTACTAAGTTACCCAAATAATCTAAAAAAACTGAGATAAAAATATTATTTAATAATAATCATAATATTATATAATAATTTAGTTTTAACAACATTCGTTTTTAAGAAGTACTTCAGGTTGCAAACGCCTTTTCCCACTGCCACGGTACTGAACCATTACCCGACACAAAAAATTGCTTGAAATTCTCTCTTATATTGTCTGCTTCTCGTAGATTATTTCCTCCAACTCCTGTAAAATTGTTCAACCCCTCTGGAGATTTTGTATCTTCCAATTCTCCTGGCTGCCAATAACATTTATCATTACGCAAAAAATTATGTAAAACTGTCGTCGCCAAAACAACTGTGTCCATGTGCTCTGGCTTTAAGTTGAATTTCCTGTTGTAAATTTTAAATTTTTTGGCCAATATTCCGAACGCATTCTCAACTACTCTTCTAGCTCGACAATGGCGGTAGTTGTAGACCTTATTGTCGCGGTTGTTCTCAACCGCATGCCCTGGAAACGGTCTCATCGTATTGGTAGTTAGAGGAAAAGCTTCATCGCAAACAATCACATGGGGGGCGATTACATCCGTGAGTGGTAACGGCTTTGGTGGAGGAATATTTAAAGTTCCATTAGCAAGAGCTTGTCCCAAGGATGATGCTCTAAAAACTCCACCATCGCTGTTTCTTCCGTAAGCACCGACGTCTACAGATATAAACTTATAATCTGCGTCAACAAGAGCCAACAAGACGATACTGAACTCTTTTTTGTAATTAAAGTACATGGAGCCTGTTTTCGGTGGTTTTTCAAACACGCAGTGCTTTCCGTCCAATGCACCTATACAATTTGGATAGTTCCAGATTCGCCAATACTTTTCTTCCACTCGTTGCCATCGTTCCTCAGTTGGTTGAGGCATATAGATTGGTTGCAAAACTTTCCATAGGGCTTCGCATGTTTCATAAATTATTTTGCGAACCGTAGATTCGCCAGTCCGATAGCTAAATGAAATAGTTGAAAAAGAGTCTCCATAACCCAAAAATCTGAAAAAAATTAATTAACTTAAGAAGGAAATTTAAAAAAAAAAAAACCAGTTTAACTAATATATCAAGCAACGTACCAAAACATATTTTGATCAATTTATCAATTAAAAAAAAATTTGTATAGTTAATTTTTATTTTTTTTTTATAAATTTTTTTTTAATTTTAAATAATTAAGTATATAAGTACTACATATATTTATAATACGTATATTTATTTTCAATATGTGACTTTTCAGTCATAGAATGCAAAAAACGTTGGACCAGTTTCGGCGAAACGTAATTAAAAAAAAAACTGTTAGTGGACAGGGTGCTGAAAATCGGTACAAATGGAGATATGAGGATACTTTGGCTTTTTTATTACCTCATATGAAGGAAAGGGCACAAAAATCAAACCTAGCTCCCGACAACAACGATGCGCATATTGTTGAAAATAGTCCAGTT
>NW_026096148.1:0-14174 GCF_023614345.1 Adelges cooleyi | reverse complement strand
TTTGAAGTTTCGGATGAACTACTTTTTCCAAGTTCATTATGTGCAAACACATTTCCCTCGCCAACTCCTTCTACAAGTTCTCCTTCTTCGCCAACTTCTATTACTGCCATTAATCAAGAAAACAACTCAGATAAGAAATTTCATAAGCGTTCTCAATAACCAACGACTGCCTAAGTTCTGCAAACCTATCTTGCTTCAAAAAAAGCCAAGGTAGAAGCGCCTCTTGACCATATTGGGTCATTTTTTGTTGCTATGGAGGCAACGACTAGGAGACTACCACCCATCCTCCAAATTGAAGCAAAAGCTAAGATAGCTGCATTGCTTTCTGATTTATAGATGAGGGCGTATTTGTCTAGCGAGCAAAATACTTCTTTTACTTCGCCACATAACAACTCTCTCGATGAAATAACAATTATGACGCATGCTCAAACTGTTTCTCCGGCTAATAGCGAATTTAAAACTTACACTATTTTAAAATAATATTTATCCTATTCTTAATTTATTTTTAATTCTTCACTATTATTAATTTTTACACTATCGTAATACTAAAAAATTAGGTATTATTACAAAAAAGTTTTAGTTTTAAACACTCATCAGTTATTTTAATAGTAATAAACGCTCGAACGATAACACCGGTTGACAGTCGGCGCACCGTGTGGAGATAAAAGTGTAGCGGACGCCAACCGGTGGTAGGGGAAAGACGCTGACAGTCCGGTTGCACGTCTTGCCTGCCCAGCCGATGTACGGCGTCAACACGCGGTATAACCAATATCATAACAGTTTGTAAGAAGCAGTGTGAATTTCATTACCCTTACACAATTCAATACTCACCAATAATAATGGTTATTATCATGTGTCATAAAACCAAAGAAATTGTCTTGCAACATTAATTATATGTGTATCATATAGTGGTGATATAGAGTGGTGACATATCAAAAGGTATGTTTTAATATACATTTCTGCAGATTATCTACTCTTCAAATTACTATAATAACAAAAAGAATACATAATTAATAGCTATAAGAATCTTATTATTTTTTTTTTTTATTTTGTAAATAAATTCAATTCAATTGGAATTGGCAATATAAATGTCCTCTACAGTCTACATTAATAGTACATCAATACTTGATTATTTATAATACATGTTGAATTAAGTCAGGAATAATAATTTATTATCCATGTATGAATATGTGGTTTATAAGTTCCAACATTCTTTTTATTTAGTAATTTTATTGACAAAATTAGCTTTTTGTAATAATAAACAACAAATATGCCTAAAGACCCCTAATGAAGGAAAATTTCAGGGGACTCTAAATGTGGAACACTTTACATTTCTATCGTGGTTTCCTAATACAGAACATAATAGAACAGTAGTGTGGTACCCATCCCATATTAACAAAATAAAATAATTAGGTAAATTTATGAAGAAAGTTGTAGTAGATTGGGCATAACTCCCATGATTGATAAATAAATAGAGAGTATAATTTGTCAACATAAATTGATGCTAGAAAAAAAAGATAACTGTTCATCAATAATCATAATACATAAATGTTTAATTGATTAAGGAATAATAAAACATATGTTAAAAAATCAAGTATGACAACATATAGTATTGTGCTATTACAGTCTAACATGTTATTTATACAACATGATCGTCTCATGATTGATAACTTAAATATTATAGATGCGGCTTGTGTTTATTTAGGTGTGTCGCAATTAAGATTTTGGATGTCATACTACCTACATTAGTTAAAACGTTTGTTATTGAACTAGACATTGTTTTTTATTTAATATTGCGCTTTTACATGGGCTGAATTTGTTTTGTGAAATGTACATTTTCAAGCCGCACAGTGGGAGGAATGAAAATTTTAGTTTAGTAATAATTGATTATAACCATTAGTATTTATTAATACGTATCTGACGATGATAAATATAACACAATATACAATAATCGTTAGTACTGAACAGATAAGAACAGGTAAGCCTCATTCAGACTGTTGAATTTAATGCAAGCACTTGCATGTGTATTTAAGTTATACATTACAGTTACTTTGACTATTTAAATGAGTCAAATATGAGTTCAATACCGAGTAAATATGTTTATTTTTATTAATATTATTTATTAATTGTTTTTTGTACATAAATTATTCAGAAATTATAGAAATTCTACTTTATTTACATATAATGGAGTAGGAAAATTTCTGGGGGGCTCTGGGGGGTTACCATTATTATTATTTTTTTACATTATTATGTGTACTAAATAATGCTGTATCGTAAAGTTGCTCAAATTTGCCCTTTTTTTAATTACGAATTAATTTGTAGTTATTTTTCATTTTTTTTTTTAGTTAAAACTGGCATCGAAAAAAAAATTAAGAATCGTAATTTATTTGAAGTTTTGAAAAATATGGAATGTGGTTTTCATGCAAGTTCTTGTGAGACTCGAAACGCCTGATTCTATATTTACGTAATACGTTTGGAATACAATGGGAATCTGATGAGGAATTTAAAAAAAGCGTGAAGGGATAAATTTGAAGGTTTTTGTAGTTCGCTAAGTAAAAAATGGAAGGAATCGAACCGGAGCGTGTCTAAATTTTTAATTAAAAATGAAAACTGGCTTGACTTAGATTTTAACTTTCATATTAAAAAAGAAAATGAAATAGTTTGCCAGCCGTCAACAAGTCGTGGTAGGCCGCGAAAGTTATTTCCTGATTTAAGTGAGCGTTCAAAACGTAGACAAACCGATAATCTAAGGAAAATGACAACTTATGAAGAGTTAATTCATGCTACGAAAACGGAGTATAAACTCGGAAGGGAAACGAGCAGCATCTGACCTATTTTCACAAGTAACTGAATACTCTCCTCAACGAGCAATTAAAATAAGAAAAACGTATACAAATTTTTTGTATTAAACTAAAAGCATTATTTCTTACACAGAAGACGAGGCTCTAGCATTTTTAATTGATACTCGTATGACGAAAAATGCTTACCATAAGACTAGATTAGGGGCCAAACAACGTGGAGCTAATATTTATCCTACTTATGATCGCATTCGTTTGGCTAAACAAAGATGTTACCCCGAAGGCATAGAAATTAGTGAAGTAAAAGCTGTTCCACTCCAAAATTTGTTAGATCACACTCTGGATAGGTTATGTGAAACATTTTAATTTGATAATAATGTAAAATTTAGATATGTTTTCTCCAAATTTGATTTTATTTGTAAGTGGGGTTGTGATGGGAGTTCTGGACATAGTCAGTACAACCAAACTTTCGAAATTTCGGAAAATAGTCAAAATATAACAGACGCAAGTGTTTTTTTATTTTCCTTTGTCTCACTGCGACTAACAGGAACCACTGCAAATTCAAATGAAAAAATTATTTTATGGGAAAATCCAATACCTTCGTCTACTCGCTACTGTAGACCAATGAAATTTATGTATGAAAAAGAGACAGCAGAGGTTACAAAAAATGAAGTAGGAAAAGTGGAAAAAGAAATTTCAGAACTAAAACCCTATAAGTTAAATATAAATAATGATGTTATGTCTATTAACTATACAATGGTCATGACAATGGTTGATGGAAAAGCTATAAATACTTTAACTGGATCTTCGAGCCAAATTTGCTTTATTTGTAAATGCAACCCTAAAAATATGAACGACCTTAACTAAATGGATAAATTTACAATTGATGAGGATAACTTTAAATACGGTTTATCCACATTGCATGCCTGGATCAAGTTTTTAGAGTGCACTTTGCATATTGCATATAAATTAGAATCGGTTCCTACTACTAAAAGAACAACTGATGAACAAAAAATATTGATTTCTGAAAAAAAGAAAGGAATACAATCTCGTCTCTGGGAAGAATTGGGTTTAAAAGTTGACAGAGTAGTTCAGGGTATGGGAACATCGAAGACGGGGAATGTTGCGCGAAAGTTTTTTAGAATCCAGAAAAAGTTTCTGAAATCACAGGAGTTGATGTTCGGTTGATTAACAAATTTTCAACAATATTAACAGTAATTTCTAGTGGTCATGAAATCAATTACGATAGATTTGATGAGTATGCTAAAGAAACCGCTAAACTCTACGTACAATTATATAGTTGGTACCGTATGCCACCAAGCATCCACAAAATTTTAATAAATGGCTCTTTAGCAATAAAATATGCCCTTGTGCCCATTAGACAATTATCTGAGGAAGCGCAAGAGTCAAGCAATAAAGACTACAAAAGATATCGTGAACACCATGCAAAAAAATCGTCACGCGTGAACACAAACACAGACCTTTTCAACTTTCTTTTAATATCATCCGATCCTAAAATTACAGCATTAAGAGGACGCCACACACCCAATTTTTTAGCGTTAAAACCTGTCTACGCAGAATAGGTTTTACTCGGTCCACAATGGTCTTAGAGCAAAAACACCAAGTATAAAATAGAAAGATAATAACATTTCTGAAAGAATAGCATATCCGTTTTAAAAAATATGTCCAAACAAAAAAGTTATTGATGTTTTAAAAAAGTAAAATTTACACTTTTTTTAACATTAAATATTGAACTATGTACTAAGTGTATCGAAAAAAGGATATGCCTATCCCTCTAAAATGTCATTATCTTTCGATTTTATACTTGGTGTTTTTGCTCTAAAACCATCGTGGACCGAGTAAAACCTATCCTGCGTAGACAAGTTTTTACGCTAGATTTGTAAATTTGTACGTCGTCATGTGCTGCTTCTAACGGGGCGTTCAAGTATTATTTATAATGGATCGTGCGGGGTGCGGGGGTAACGGTCAGCCGCCGTCCGTCCGTCGACCGACAGACCGACGGCAGCGTTATTGGTAATAATATTTTGTTATTATTATTCAATCGTTGACACTTGTCAGCACAATTGGCACGGCGCGGCGGTAGTGTTCATGGGTAATTGTATCCTAAATAATAATATCAGAAAAATTTGTCTTAAAATTGTTATAAGCAATTCAACAAATTTTAAAACTGAAATTGTTTTGATACTTGCGATACAATCAAGTGCAAATGTAAAGTGTGGGGTAATAGTGTCCCCCTCCGTTGGTCATACCATAGTATTAATTATATATTACAATATATATATAATATATAAATTGTAATAAATATTTCATTATTGTATACATAAAATTCCTTTTTTTTTAATTCGCCTCTACCATTAATGTAGGCTGGATACAATTATTGAAAAGCAGACGCGCTAAGTTATCTGGTAACAAGTAACTACTGTAATATCATGATGACATTGATGTTCCGCGGATGTCTATACGGATTTTATTTATAACTGCTTGAAATCGTACAGCCCAATTTTTTTTATGCCCATTTATGAAAACAAATATGTGTTTTTACCCAACTATGGAAGATGTTTTTAGGTGTAAAGTATGTGTGTATGACGTATGTATGTATTTTATGTCATACAAGAGGCTACGTTTTCTTACCATTTATATTTCAGCCGTTGGGTGTTACTATTGACACATGATTTTATATTGTTTTTGACATATTGTTGCCAACATGTTTTTGATTTTTTAATGTTTATTTGTATTTAATGTTTAATAACTTATTATACAGACTATAGTTTATAATTTAATATTATATAGAAACGTTTAAAAATAATAGTGACAATTTTTGACTGACATTTTAGTTTTATTATTTTTCATAACCACTTTATTTTTATTTAAACTATGGCAAATAAAAAAAATAAATGTAAAAAATCAAAAACAAAAAAAAAAGGTAGTACTCTTATAATGAGGCGCTACAAGAAAGATCAAAGGTAAATTTGAGAACTAAATAATAAGAAAAAGAGACTAACAGCCTCAAATTTCGGCGACATTTGTAAAATGCGAGCGAATACTAGTTGTCGAAAAAAAGTATTCAGTTTACTTTATAGGCCTAATATTACAACTAAAGTAATGACGTATGGTTTGGAATTGGAGTCTTTGGCAAAAACTAAATTTGAAAAATTATCTGCAAAATTAGTTGAACCATGTGGAATGTTTTCTGACAATGAATTTCCTTTTCTCGCCGCAAGTCCTGGTAACTTTACATTTTTTTAAACTTATTTTTTGTACCAGGAGATTGGTTAACAATAGCCCAGTCAATTATCTCACTTCTCAGAAGATATCAGATTCTTAAATTATCCATAATATTAACTTTTAGTTAACCAATTACCCGGTAAACGGTATACCATAGTCTTAGATATATTACTCATTATTAACTATAATTATAAACTTTGTTTTTAAGATGGTCTTATTGGAAATGATGCCATAGTTGAAATTAAATGCCCTTTTGTAGCTCGAAATACTAGTAATGCGGCCGAAGCTGTGGAAAACAATCTAGTAAAAATAATCTCACCTTGGTAATGATAAATTAATAATTAAGTATCGTATATTTAGTTACAGTACTGCAGTATCAAAAATAATGTAATAGAACTTAAAAAAAACCATAAGTACTATTACCAAATTATGGGTCAATTACGTATAGCTAACCGCACATTATGTTATTTTGTTGTTTATACTCCCAATTGGACACATATACAAAAAATAAAATATGATGATTCGTTTTGGAAAACAAAAATGGAGGAAAAACTTAAAATGTATGTATTTATTTAAGTTATTATTTTTAATAATGATATGAATTTCAATAATAGTATTAAATACCAATAATATCAATAACTGTTCAGATTTTATTTGGAGTGCTTGTTACCTGAGATTGTTTGTCCACTTTATGGCAAACGCCTTGAATTATCAGACATCAGAGAACCTTTACATATTCAGGAAGCCAAACTAAGAAATCACTAGAAAAAGTAGTATTAATAGTAAAGTTATGTAAAGTGGTATACGAGTAGTAAGTAGTTACCTATTATAATTTATGACATTTGTTACCATAACATGATTTTTAGTTTTTATAGTTTATGATTTTTTATAATTTGTTTAGATTATAATATTAAGTACAATAATATATATATATCTTAGTATAGGTCTGTGACGGTGAGTATAGACGAAATTAACACTAAATGACGTATAGTTGATAAAAATTATTTTTTTCATATAAAAATACAACTTTTTGTTATTTAAAAAAAAATTGGTAATTATATAAATAAGATGATGTCTTATATTTTAGCGCGGAACGGCAACGGATAAGATAATCGGTCAATTGTAACTTATAGACTAACTGAATACTGATTATGAGATTATCCAACAATTATTATTGTCATCGCCGCCGTGTTTCGCGATGCGAACACCCTCCCTGACCCCTCTCATAAGCCGACAGCTGGCTCAAGTCGATATACCTATTATAGTGGTTTTTTGTTCCTACAAGTGAGACGGTGGACAGTTGATAACGCGACCGGCCGCACATTAATCGCTATAAAAATAACGTGCACTTGCTGGCCGTGTCAGGTCTTAGATATAATATCTAATTGATCATTATTCATTCAATGGAACGTATTTGTTCCAAAATCGTACCTTCAACTTAAAAGTAATATATTTTACTTGATTTTTAAAAACTATTGCTTTGAGTAAAACAGAAATAGCATTGAAGTTTATTCAGAATATTTTATTTATAACTTGGAAAGTAATAGCTATAAAATATGTGTTGAACATTATTCAAAGTATAATGTTGAATCGGGCGTCGTGGCCGAGAGGGTTATCGCAGCAGTGTTTCTACGCACTAGCCGTGGTTCGAATCTCGGTCGCTGGCCGTTTCTCTAGCTGGGCAGGCAACCGTCTGGAGAGAGAAATGGCCACCCGACTGGTGCGGAAGGCAACAGAAAGCCGCCGCACTATAACCACTTCCCCAGGATGCCAACTCTTGTCTCTAGTAGAGCAAAAGTTGTCCAACCGACCTAAGAGGTCGTAGACTTGTTAGGTTAATGTAGAAAAGAAAATATATTTATTTATAAAATGTAATATTTAAATTTATATTTACAGTAGTTCTAATAAGTAATTAGTTTGCGAGTACGCACGGATATTACAAATGCTGCTGCGGCAAAAATGCGTACGAAATTGTATGTTGACGCGAAGTATACAAGACAACAGTTTATGATGTAATAACGCGCCCTCCCGCGTGAACACAACGCAGACTGGTTGCGGCGACCGTGAGGTAGTGGGTGTGGCTTAACGCGTGCCTGCGCCTCGCGAAAACACCTAACAGCGCGTTCTAGCGGTCGTTGCATGCGTTCTACTTTTGGTGTGGCGTCCTCTTAAAATCTCAGAGTAAAGTATCACAAACTAAATTACCTCTAGCTGCCATTGAATTATAGCTAAAAGTTTGATTCCTCCCACTGTGAGCCGCCTCTGACGAAATAGCATGATGTCTTAATATAAATTATATTAAGTAAATTTAAATTACCAAGAATCTATACAAGAATAATGTTTAATTGTTTGGTATAAGTGCAGTTTAGTTCCACACGCTTTTTTTAAATTTTTTTTCTTGGATATATGTACTTTTTTACGATAAAAATTATGGTGAAGTTAGATTTTGGGGGTCGGATTTACTTTTCAAGTTATAAGCAATAACTTCATTTTCGTATTTTTTTTAAAAAACCCTATAACTTTTTTAAAAATCAACATTTTTAAATATTTTTTTTCCATTATATTCGTTTTTTAATTTTGAAGTTTTTGGTAAAATCAGAATTGCTCTAGCTTAATTAGCTATTAAGTTATTCGTAAAAAACTGTAAAGGCTATTTTTGCGTGTGCGCATCACTATATTATAACGGTAACGGCCGACGCGATGACGTCTCTCGACCGTCGTGGTCCTTTTTTTTTTTTTTGCCGTAATACCTTGTAGATATTAATACTAAGATTTACTTAAATTAAAACCTGTGACCTCCTCCTAGACTGAAGCCAGCAAACCTAGGATATTTTTAGTTTAGCGGAGCGAAGCGACGGCGCCGAGCGAGCGAAGCAATCGAGTGCCTAATACCCGGCGACCTGCCGTTTTGTGTCTCCATTATCTACCATTTCGTATACGATCACCTGGATAACTAGGCACATGGTTTTTTTACCTCCTTAGTACCAATTAAAAAAATTATTTATAGTTGAATGACTCACATATTTTTAAAATTGTAAGCATAATCACAGTATTATGATAGTGTCGTACCGGAGACGATAGTCGATAAGAGTTTACTTGCTTTAAGTCATTTGTGTATGTTTATACATTTACACGGTAGTAAGGAGGGATTGAAAAAAATATAGAACCCGAATCAAAAGGTTAAGGTTTTTTATTGAATTTGAAAACAATGTGGAAATATAACAAAAGTGAATACGTGGGACGGCGGCGGATGGCAATCGCGGATCAATATTAAATCAATAACTGATTATCGGATTGCCTACAGTGGTCATCGCCGCCGTGTTTCGCTGTAAATGACACTCCCCCCACCCCTCCGGACCTCATTATACACCGACGCACAGTGGGTCCAGAAGCACATTTATCGCGAAAAAAGTCTATTTCATAAATATACTGCAATATGGGTATTGATATTAAAAACGTTTAGTTAAATACTTAAAGAATAACAAATAACACACAAATGGACTTTTAATCTATAAAAGTGTAGATTATTGAGCATTGAAATAATTGGTATGACAATTTTTTTTTCTCCTGCTATCAAAGCAGTTTTAGAAAGAATAATTTATATGTCTTACAAACATTTTTTATTTATGAAACTAATATTTTTATTTTAAGATAGTGCCTGACAATTGTTTTATACCATTATCGAGAATATTTATTAATTTTTATTGGTAGTAGCGACTTATTTTGTTAAAGTACACCTAAACAAGTAATGCTTATTTCACGGATAGAGTTTTAAAAAAAACATCCTAATCCCACCATTTCTTATAGTAACTTACATAATACAAAATAGTCCTTAAGATTTATAAAATAAAAATAGCTGCCCCAAATTGCCCCCCGCTGTTTTACTCAACAAAACATGTTAAAACTATGTTACGAGCGCGTGTAGAATGACGGACCGGCGCGGCGGCACCGCCTGACGCGTGGTTCAGTCGTGTCTTACCGTTCAGACGATTTAGACGCGTTACAGTTGTTATAATAATAATAATCGTTCCATAATAGTTAATACTTTTTAACAATGAAAATGGAAATTCTTCAAATATTTGAATTACTATTTACTTCAAAAAGTTTGGAAAAAGACAAATAAAGAAAAAATAAATTTTTTGTTTGATTATTTGTCCAGGTATTTGTGATTAATTATTTAATTTTGAAAAAACAACACTTATTGTCTATCGTAATGTATCCCATAAAGCACATAGTAAATTTTGATAGAATAAAAACGCATTTTTCTAGATCAAAACCAATATTGAATTCAGATAAAAATAGAATAATTAAAATACTGTACTCGTTAAATTCAAAAATATATACTAAATGGCAGGTATGTAGAAAAATGAAAGACCGTTTTTTAATTAAAAATGCCACTTGACTTAAATTAGAAGTAGATTTTTTTAATCAAACAAAGAAAACGAACCACCTTCTACGTCAAGTAAAATTTAATTTTGTTGTATTTTATGGGGTTAGGCTTGATTTGGATTTTATTTTTACCAATAATAATAATGTTCTTCAGTTGATAAAAAACAAAACAATGATTTACATTAATCGTTACCATAAATTATTGCTTTATGAAAATACTAAATTCACTTGATTTTTTTTAAATATTATAGTTGTGTTATAATTTTGTTTATTACATAATATGTTGTGAATATCGCAAAGCATTATTTTTGTTTCAAATCTTGCTCACCTCTTAAAAATCTATCATATTCTTTATATCATCTTAAAATTATAAAACTTTTTAGCAATCGGACCAAAAAAAAGTTTTCAAAATCTAGGCATTAGATCAAAACAAAATCGAATTTCTAGTGTTTGAAAAGTATTGTCAACTCCAGAGTTATTTTTTTCTGCCGCATCTATTTGTATGAAGATGGGGATCGCAAAAGCGCACAATTGTTACGTAGCACATTTAGTAGTGAATCAAAAATTAACGAAATAAAATATGTTTTAGCCGCTTTAAATGTAGGAAAACACAAAATTTGTCCTTACACACCAGAAGAGGCATTAAATTCGATTGTACAGGCTAAATTAAGTAAACAACAATATTTAGTTCTAAGAGAAAATGCCAAGACAAAAAATTCAAATGATTTGTATCCTTCTTATTCGCAAATTAAACTTGCAAAAAATAATTGTTATCCTCTTGAAACCTCTATTTTTGTAACTGAATCGGGTGCAAAAATTATTCTTCAATCTCTTCTTGATTTTACTGTAAATCGACTTCTTTCTACTCTTGTATCTGTAATTAAAACTCTTCCTTCTTTTCAACTTCAGAACTTGGTGCTTATATCTAAGTGGGGTTCTGATGGTAGTAGCGGCTATTCAATGTAAAAGCAAACTACAATTAATAGTAATCTAAATGATAGTAGTTTGTACGTAACTTCTGTTGTACCACTTCAGTTATTCGGGCGAAATGAAAATAACCAAAAAGTAATTATTTGGCAAAACCCTAGACCATCCTCACCACGATACTGTCGACCATTAAATTTGTAATTTGTAAAAGAGACTGCTGCTCATATTCTGGAAGAATCTGAACGTGTTAGAGCGGAAGTTATAAATCTCGTCCCGACCACATCTCAAACAGTATATCCAGGATGTATTATATCAGTTATACATGAAATGCACATGACCATGGTCGATGGAAAGTTGTGCAACACAATATCTGGTTGCAAGTCAAGTCAGACTAGTTATATAAGTGGCGCAAAGCCATCTCAAATGAATAACATGGCGCTAGTGTTAAATATGGTTCCAAATGAAGAGACATACAAGTTTGGCTTGTCTAATTTGCACGGCTACATACGCTCGTTTGAATATCTGCTACATGTATCATATAAGCTTGAATTAGGAAAATGGCAAGCGAGAAAAAATGACGACAAAGAACGTTTAAAGGCTAGAAAAAGTAAAATCCAAAAAGATTTTAAAGATCAACTCAGTTTAATTGTTGATATGCCAAAACAAGGGTTTGGTTCTTCAAACGACGGAAACGCTGCTCGTCGATTTTTTGATAATTCGAAAATCAGTGCAGCTATCACAGAACTTGACCAGGATCTTATTGAGCGTTTTGCTGTTATCCTTCGTTCTATTGCTAGTGGTTATGAGATAAATGTTTAAGAAATTTGAAAATTGTTGTACGGAAACAGCACACAAATGTATTAATCTATACCCTTGGTACATAATGCCACCCACTGTTCACAAGATTCTTATTTGCATTAAAATCTCTTCTTTTGTTGAAGCTGGGCAATTTGTTAGGTTTCTCGGGGAATCATCAAATGGGAATGGATCCTCAGGTTCTGGGCCCACTTATTTGCTATTTCATCATCAGTTGTAATTAATGTACCGTCTTCATTTCTTAGAAATTTCTCGGCTCGCTTGTAATTTTTACTCAGAGCGTTTATCTTCTTGTATAAGTTATGAGTTTTGTGATTTGCATAATCATGATCTGCTTCTTTTATTAAATTGTGTACGTGCTTTCTTTTCTCGCATTTAAGTATATTACTTGCTTCCCTTTGCCTAGTCTTGTACTGTGTCAATTTTTCCCTATTATCCGTATCGTTTTGCCAAATATTCTTTGCGATCTTTCTTCTGTATGGCTTCCTCGCAGATTTTATTGAACCACGGTTTCTTTACTTGACGTTCTCTACCTATCGTCTCTTCGGCTGCATCTTGAATTACACTCTTCAGATTTTTCCATCTTTCCTCTATTCCTTTATTTTCCCACCCTACTGGTCGGGATCTTATTTTTCTGTCTATTCGTGATAGGTACACATCACAATAAGTGGGCTCATCGAGTTTTTGATCATCAAAACGCCCTTTAGTTCCCATTTTCTTTGAACTACGTGTCTTTTTGAGTGTAACTTTCAATTTGCCCACCACTAACATATGGTCTGTATCACAGTCAGCTCCTCGTGCACTTTTAACGTCTAGCACTGTGTTTGTAAATCTTGAGTTTACCAACACATGATCTATTTGATTGACATATAGTCCGTTAGGGGACCCCACGTACCTTTATGGATATTTTTGTGTTTAAACATAGTGCTTTTTATTCTAAGGTCTCTTTCCGTGGCAAGAGCTACTAGTCTACATCCATTGTCATTCGATACTTCGTGTAAGCTATGAATACCTATTATAGGTCTAAAGTAATTTTCTTTCACAATTTTTGCGTTGAAATCTCCTAGAGTAATTTGTATGCAATTTGCCGGTATGTTACTCAAGACATTATTAAGTAATGAGTAAAATTCATCTTTCTCTACTTCCTCCTTTTCCTCCATTGGGGCATGTACATTTACAAATGCTATATTGAACCATCTGACTGCTATCGTCAGCACAGTGATTCTAGGACTTATTACTTTAAAATCTTTAACAGAGTTGAGGTATGCTTTGTTTACAGCGAAACCGCTCCCTCCAAGCCTTCTATTATCATATGCTCCATAAAAGAGTGTAGTATTTTTTAATTGCATTGATCCAGTGTCACTCTATCTTAATTCTTGTAGTGCAACAATTCCAAGTCTATACTTCTCCACCTCATCTACCAATGTTCTAAATGCGCCAGGTTTAAATAAAGTCCGTATGTTATGGAATTATGTATATGAATTATTATTTGTACAGAAGAGAGATGTATTGTTATCGTAGATATTTATAAACTATTTATATAATATGTATATTGTGATTGCCCCGTTGGGACGATAAACAGCCGTGCTATAGTAAGCATATTGTTCTTAAACCTGCTCATAATGACTCTAACATAACAGATATATGATCTTTTTGATCACAAAACCAGTGGTATTGTTTCATTAAACGTCATTAATGTACTCCAGTTTTGGAATTTGCTACCCCGAGAAGGTTTATTAAAGTGTGATCGTGGTCATTTTTTAAAACTATGTTCGGATGTTCGATCTCTTGGCGGGTTTGGGTGCAGATGCAGAGAATCATATAATGATGGGAAAAAAGGTAAAAAGAAATGTGATGTTTACCGGTCCATCCGAAAGGACACATTTTTAACTCATCACATTTATCGCTGTACCAAATTGTAACATTTTCTTACCTGTGGGTGGAAAATGTACCATTGACATGTTTAATAAAAAAAGTCAACATTTCGAAACATACTGC